>NC_034190.2:23711310-23803810 GCF_002021735.2 Oncorhynchus kisutch
TTCTCTCTCTCTCTCTCTCTCTCTCTCTCTAGGTCTCTCTTCTCTACCTCTTCTCTTCTCTCTCTTTACCCCTCTCTCTCTGTCTCTCTCTCTCTCTCTCTTTACCCCCTCATTCTCTCTCTCGCTTTTACCCCCCCCTCTCTCTCTCTCTCTTTACCCCTCTCTCTCTCTCTCTCTCTCTCTCTCTCTCTCTCTCTCTCTATCTACCTCTACACCCCCCCTCTCTCTCTATCTCTATCTCTCTTTCCCCCTCTGTCTCTCTCTCTCACTCTCTCTCTCTCTCTCTCTCTCTGTGTCTCTCTCTTTTACCCCTCTCTCTCTCTCTCTCTCTCTCTACCTCTCTCTCTCTCTTTACCCCCCTCTCTCTCTGTCTCTCTCTCTCTTTACCCCTCTCTCTCTGTCTCTCTCTCTCTCTCTTTACCCCTCTCTCTCTGTCTCTCTCTCTCTTTACCCCCTCTCTGTCTCTCTTTACCCCTCTCTCTGTCTCTACATCTACCCCTCTCTCTCTCTCTCTCTCCTGAAACCCTCTTTCTACCTCACAGGATGAAATCCTAATTCTACCTGCTAAAAAACTCATACAGGTTTCTCCAGTGCTTCTTATTGCAGACTATTTACCAATCAGCTCCCTCTCTGCCTGTAAAAAAGGTTTCAGGAATATATGCCGTTTCAGGCTACTAACTAACTAATCACTTTTCTCCATACCATGATGCATGTGTGTGTTTCATCTCACTTTATTGACCCAAAAACGTTCCATTTTTTTCTGTCTGCTTCAAGGGGAGGGACATTTATTTTAAGTTCAGTATAACAAATGATCTGTCTTGCTCTCTTTGACTTCTGTGGGCACTGTAGAAATAATTCCAAGCTGTTTTGCGATGGTGTTGTGTTTCAGAAAGGTCAGCTGAATGTGTTGCTGTAGTAGAAGGCCCTTCAGGTCCATCCTCTCTGTCCTCCTGGGACTAACATGCTGTGTATACATTATACTGTCTTTCTACTGGTGTATGTGTGTGCACATTTATGTGTTTATGTCTATTCAATAGCAACAATGTGTGCTCATACACACACGGGTTGCTGTTGAATAGACTGTTTCATTGCAAGACACATTTCTTTGTGAATGGGGAACCTCATGACTTTGTGGTGCTCTTGCTTGTTAGTATGGGAATCTGACACATTTACTTTGAATTGTGGGTTAATCTTCCCTCTATCACCCCCAAGGGCTTAATCTGGGCCTAGGAAAATGTCTACAAGGTCCAATGTAACCCATTTTAACCCAGTTAAATAGAACATCGAAATGTGCATGTATGACATGCTACTCTCCATTAGAGGTCTTCACAGATCCAGCTGTACCCGAATACCCCGAGACCCAATCTGGGATGCGAGCCGGTCCGGATGAAGAATGAAACATTTTTTACGGGTCTGGGTCGGATCTGATATGATAGTCGTGGGTCTCAGGTGTAATTTTAACTGACTTGTCCGGGAGGGCCCGTACAGATCTGAGTGCTGCTGCAGTAGAGAGAGAGAGAGACATTGTGTTTATGCTGCTCTTGCTTTTCATGGGAGTGAAGAGTGGAGTATGGCATGTGTGTAGCTTGTTGATGACCATGACCAATCATAAGTCATCAAAGCGGCAATAGGCTACAGTCATAGAGTCTCTGTGTTAGGATAAACAAAGTTAGGAGATATCTAATCAATGGAAGATGATGGAATAAAAGTTCAAGGAGAAGGATAGGTTACAACGACCAAGAGCCAACAGGCTGCTACTTAATATTCTGAATGGAGTTGTTGTTGTTTGTAACTGTGTAGGACGAGAAAGCACATGCAGCCTCAATTAGCCTAGCCAGCTAACGTTAGCTAGCTTAACTAGCTTCTCCCGGTTTGATGCAGACAAGACAGGTACTACATAGTCATACTTGATAAAAAATTACCTAGCTATGGCAGCTATTAGTCTACTATAGTGCTAGTTGGTTGCTGTCTCTCGTCTCTCCCTCCCTCCTCCCTTCTCCCCGTGCCACTTGCTCACAGTACGCTAGAGCATTATCTCTCTCCCTCCCTCCTCCCTTCTCCCCGTGCCACTTGCTCACAGTACGCTAGAGCATTATCTCTCTCCCTCCCTCCTCCCTTCTCCCCGTGCCACTTGCTCACAGTACGCTAGAGCATTATCTCTCTCCCTCCCTCCTCCCTTCTCCCCGTGCCACTTGCTCACAGTACGCTAGAGCATTATCTCTCTCCCTCCCTCCTCCCTTCTCCCCGTGCCACTTGCTCGCAGTACGCTAGAGCATTATCTCTCTCCCTCCCTCCTCCCTTCTCCCCGTGCCACTTGCTCACAGTACGCTAGAGCATTATCTCTCTCCCTACTCCCTTCTCCCCGTGCCACTTGCTCACAGTACGCTAGAGCATTATCTCTCTCCCTCCCTCCTCCCTTCTCCCCGTGCCACTTGCTCACAGTACGCTAGAGCAATATCTCTCTCCCTCCCTCCTCCCTTCTCCCCGTGCCACTTGCTCACAGTACGCTAGAGCATTATCTCTCTCCCTCACACTTTATCAGCTCCAGTTAATAAAGTTGTTTAAAAAATGACTTTTCTGCTGCTTCCCTCACTCGGATTCTACCGGATCTGGATCCGACCAGGTCTATATAGAACGCGTCTAGTTATCCTCTGGTCCGTTTGGAACGGGTCTCTATATTAAAAAATAATATTTATGCTTATCAGGTCCGTGTGGGCAAGCCCCAGATCCATTTCAGAACCGGTCCAAATGTTGGACCCATGAAGACCTCTATTCTCCCTGTCCTATAAGAGGAGATCATTAGCCGTCATTTAGCATTATGTTAATCAGATCATTCAATGTGTTAGATATCGTTGCCTAAACCATCCCTGTGACAGAATCAATTGTTCATTTACATTTACTTAGCTAATGAAATACATTTCCATATGAGTGTGTTTGCATAATTCTGTCGAAACATGATTAAATGACACATTGCTTGTTTTGTCGCTGTGTCGAGGCCTCTCTCAAACTGATCATTATAAATGATGGAACTAATCATTGCAATATCATAACATCATATATTATACACCAGATATTTATATTTGTACAGTGATATAATAATTTAATAATAATTTAATGTGCTTATAAAACCCTTACTTAATAATGCATATAGTACTTAAGATGCCTTATAGAGGAGAAGTGGGGACTTTAGACGCATTTGGGGAGATGGTGGTGGCAGTGACAGAGGGAGGGAGGTAGGGATGGAGGGAGGAAGATAGGGAGGGAGGGAGGTAGGTATGGATGGAGGGAGGTAGGTATGGAGGGAGGGAGGTAGGAAGGTAGGGAGGTAGAGAGGTAGGTATGGATGGAGGGAGGTAGAGAGGTATGGAGGGAGGGAGGGAGGGAGGGAGGGAGGGAGGGAGGGAGGGAGGGAGGGAGGGAGGGAGGGAGGGAGGGAGGGAGGGAGGGAGGGAGGGAGGGAGGGAGGGAGGGAGGGAGGGAGGGAGGGAGGGAGGGAGGGAGGGAGGGAGGGTGAGGCATTGCTGTTCTACCTACTTTACAAACTGAAAATCTCATTAAGTGTGACACTGAAGATTAGTTAAGAGGGACCAAAGTGGAGAGAAAATGAGCTCACAAAGGGCTGCCTGCTCTGTGCTGTCAGTGAGGGGAGGAAGAGGAGGAGACTTTAGCTTTGTTTGCCTTCATTAATTCTGCATTGGAGCGAGCGGCTCTGAGGAGGCAAAACGCTTGCAGTCACTGATCAGAACAGGCTATGAGGATATGACAGGCGAACAGGTGCCCTCTCTTCCCTCCGAGGGAACACTCTCCCCCCTTTAACTCTCCTCCTCAGGTCTTTAATTGGGGTGAATTTGCCATCGGGCCATCTGCGTGATGACAACATAAAGCTAGCTTTGATTTATGGAGCCTCAAGATGTATTAGAATCAGGATTCTAGAACACAAACAAACGACAGTGTGTGTCTTGGTATTAGAATCAAGATTTAAACACAAACTATTCACACATTTCTGTCTGGGTATAGATGTTCATAAAAATGATCTGTAAGTCAGTGGTGCTATAGGATACCACTGTACTTGACCTAACTGATCACTGCTGTGGTACATTGTACACAAGCTATCTGTAAATGTTCTTTCCATCACTCAATCAACATGTAATTATAGACGTAATCTCTGAAAAAGGTTAGACTTCAATTATGCCTGAACTTAACAGCAGAAGAAGATGAGAGAGTTGAGTTGACAAAGAGACGGTCTGTTGTATGAGGAGGATGTCAGGTCATATACAACACTGTAAATGTGTACTCACATTGTTATGGTTATGGTTAGAGAGGTCTTATCTGACTGGGACTGGGTTTTATATGAGGAGGATGTCAGGTCATATACAACACTGTAAATGTGTACTCACATTGTTATGGTTATGGTTAGAGAGGTCTTATCTGACTGGGACTGGGTTTTATATGAGGAGGATGTCAGGTCATATACAACACTGTAAATGTGTACTCACATTGTTATGGTTATGGTTAGAGAGGTCTTATCTGACTGGGACTGGGTTTTATATGAGGAGGATGTCAGGTCATATACAACACTGTAAATGTGTACTCACATTGTTATGGTTATGGTTAGAGAGGTCTTATCTGACTGGGACTGGGTTTTATATGAGGAGGATGTCAGGTCATATACAACACTGTAAATGTGTACTCACATTGTTATGGTTATGGTTAGAGAGGTCTTATCTGACTGGGACTGGGTTTTATATGAGGAGGATCTCAGCCTCCTGCGGGATGGCCTCCTGCGGGGCCGAGGGCTCGGATTAAAAATAAAAATGAATTAAATAAAAATATAGGACAAAACACACATCCCGACAAGAGAGACAACACAACACTACATAAAGAGAGACCTAAGACAACAACACAGCATGGCAGCAACACATGACAACACAGCATGGTAGCAACACATGGCAACAACACGGTAGTAACACAATATAGCAGCAGCACAACATGGTAGCAGCACAAAACACAGACAACAGCATACCTACAGCATTGTGGAATATTTATTATTGGAAATGTATTTGTTTCATGATAAGAAATGAGCGTCTTGGTTTTCATGCCAGTAATTTGTCACACATTTCACATGTTGGAATAGAGACTCTGTATAAAGAATAAAGTACTTACTAAACTCAGAAAAAAATAAACTACCTCTCACCGTCAACTGTGTTTATTTTCAGCAAATTTAACAAGTGTAAATATTTGTATGAACATAACAAGATTCAACAATTGAGACATAAACTGAACAAGTTCCACAGACATGTGACTAACAGAAATTGAATAATGTGTCCCTGAACAAAGGGGGGGTTCAAAAATTATCTCATTGTCTGGTTGTCTGGTGAGGCCACCAGCTGCATTAAGTACTGCAGTGCATCTCCTCCTCATGGACTGCACCAGATTGGCCAGTTCTTGCTGTGAGATGTTACCCCACTCTTCCACCAAGGCACCTGCAAGTTCCCAGACATTTCTGGGGGGAATGGCCCTAGCCCTCACCCTCCGATCCAACAGGTCCCAGACTTGCTCAATGGGATTGAGATCCCGGCTCTTCGCTGGCCATGGCAGAACACTGACATTCCTGTCTTGCAGGAAATCACACACAGAACGAGCAGCATGGCTGGTGGCATTGTCATGCTGGAGGGTCATGTCAGGATGAGCCTGCAGGAAGGATACCACATGAGGGAGGAGGAGGTCTTCCCTGTAACTCACAGCTTTGAGATTGCCTGCAATGACAACAAGCTACAGTATGTCCGATGACGCTGTGACACACCGCCCCAGACCATGACGGACCCTCCACTTCCAAATCGATCCCGCTCCAGAGTACAGGTCTCGGTGTAACTCTCATTCCTTCGATGATAAACGCGAATCCGACCATCACCCCTGGGGAGACAAAACCGCAACTCGTCAGTGAAGAGCACTTTTTGCCAGTCCTGTCTGGTCCAGCGACGGTGGGTTTGTGCCCCTAGGTGACGTTGTTGCTGGTGATGTCTGGTGAGGATCTGCCTTACAACAGGCCTACAAGCCCTCAGTCCAGCCTCTCTCAGCCTATTGCGGACCGTCTGAGCACTGAAGGAGGGGTTGTACGTTCCAGGTGTAACTCAGGCAGTTGTTGTTTCCATCCTGTACCTGTCCCGCAGGTGTGATGTTCGGATGTACCGATCCTGTGCAGGTGTTGTTGCACGTGGGCTGCCACTGCGAGGACGATCAGCTGTCCGTCCTGTTTCCCTCTAGACCTGTCTTAGGCCTCTCACAGTACAGACATTGCAATTTATTGCCCTGGCAGTCCTCATGCCTCCTTGCAGCATGCCTAAGGCACGTTCACACAGATGAGCAGGGACCTGGGCATCTTTCTTTTGGTGTTTTTCAGAGTCAGTAGAAAGGCCTCTTTAGTGTCCTAAGTTTCCATAACTGTGACCTTAATTGCCTACAGTCTGTAAGCTGTTAGTGTCTTAACGACCGTTCCACGGGTGATGTTCATTAATTGTTTATGTTTCATTGAACACACATGGGGAACAGTGTTTAAACCCTTTACAATGAAGATCTGTGAAGTTATTTTGATTTTTAAGAATTATCTTTGAAAGACAGAGTCCTGAAAAAAAGGGTGTTTATTTGTTTGCTGAGTTTAGTTACATCCCTTTGAATGAGTCTATAGGGGCTAGATTCTATCCATATCGCGGAAGATCCGCATTATAACATGATTAACGGTTAAAGGCAATGTTTCCACGTTTGCGTAGACATTCATGGTAAGTGCTGCATACAGATGTAGGATCTTAATTTGATCACCCTGTTGCAGGAGAACTTTCCTGCCATGGAGGAAATGTCAAACTTGAAATGTATATGAGGTTCAAAAAAGATTCTGAAGTTTGCAATTTCCAGTTACAAAACTGTCCAACAATTATAATGCAAATACTAATTCACATTTCCTGTTTCTGCAGGATTACTTTCCTGCTGAATCAAAGAGGCTCAAATGAAGATCCTACTTCTGTATGTTGGCTTAATCGAAGATTAGCTTTAAATGTCAATTGTGCTGTAGCGCGGATCTTCTGCGATATGGCTTGAATTTAGGCCTCGGACGACGACTATGAGCCTAAAGAGGAATATTTGTGTGAAGTTTTGTTATAGATACCAATAAAGCACAACAATGACGGAAGAGAACAAACAGGCAGTAAATAAATGGGAAGAGATTTTCGATACCAATTCCATGGCATATTTTATGAACTACACCTTATTCAACACTTAGAGTTTTTCAATTTAAATTATTATATAAAATTCTTGCCACCAACAGAATGTTATGTATATATGCTATGCTATATATATTTATGCTGCGAAGAGACAGAATCAATAAATCATTTATTCTGGTATTACTCCTATGTAGCTTGTTTCTGGTCACAGGTTCAGGAATGGTTAAAAAAATCACAACATGCACTTAAAATGAACCTTACAAATAACAGTGTTGGGCGATGTGGAAAGACATAGTCAATAAATAATGAAAATACTGGTAGGAAAGGTGAGGTCTTTGGTGATAGGTGGGATGGGCTGAGAGTGGCTGAGGGGCGGGATTAAAGAGCTGAGGTCTTTGGTGATAGGTGGGATGGGCTGAGAGTGGCTGAGGGGCGGGATTAAAGAGCTGAGGTCTTTGGTGATAGGTGGGATGGGCTGAGAGTGGCTGAGGGTTGGGATTAAAGAGCTGAGGTCTTTGGTGATAGGTGGGATGGGCTGAGAGTGGCTGAGGGGCGGGATTAAAGAGCTGAGGTCTTTGGTGATAGGTGGGATGGGCTGAGAGTGGCTGAGGGGCGGGATTAAAGAGCTGAGGTCTTTGGTGATAGGTGGGATGGGCTGAGAGTGGCTGAGGGGTGGGATTAAAGAGCTGAGGTCTTTGGTGATAGGTGGGATGGGCTGAGAGTGGCTGAGGGGTGGGATTAAAGAGCTGAGGTCTTTGGTGATAGGTGGGATGGGCTGGGAGTGGCTGAGGGTTGGGATTAAAGAGCTGAGGTCTTTGGTGATAGGTGGGATGGGCTGGGAGTGGCTGAGGGTTGGGATTAAAGAGCTGAGGTCTATGGTGATAGGTGGGATGGGCTGGGAGTGGCTGAGGGTTGGGATTAAAGAGCTGAGGTCTTTGGTGATAGGTGGGATGGGCTGGGAGTGGCTGAGGGTTGGGATTAAAGAGCTGAGGTCTATGGTGATAGGTGGGATGGGCTGGGAGTGGCTGAGGGTTGGGATTAAAGAGCTGAGGTCTATGGTGATAGATGGGATGGGCTGGGAGTGGCTGAGGGTTGGGATTAAAGAGCTGAGGTCTATGGTGATAGGTGGGATGGGCTGGGAGTGGCTGAGGGTTGGGATTAAAGAGCTGAGGTCTTTGGTGATAGGTGGGATGGGCTGGGAGTGGCTGAGGGTTGGGATTAAAGAGCTGAGGTCTTTGGTGATAGGTGGGATGGGCTGAGAGTGGCTGAGGGGCGGGATTAAAGAGCTGAGGTCTATGGTGATAGGTGGGATGGGCTGATAGTGGCTGAGGGTTGGGATTAAGAGCTGAGGTCTATGGTGATAGGTGGGATGGGCTGGGAGTGGCTGAGGGTTGGGATTAAAGAGCTGAGGTCTTTGGTGATAGGTGGGATGGGCTGGGAGTGGCTGAGGGGCGGGATTAAAGAGCTGAGGTCTTTGGTGATAGGTGGGATGGGCTGAGAGTGGCTGAGGGTTGGGATTAAAGGGCTGAGGTCTTTGGTGATAGGTGGGATGGGCTGGGAGTGGCTGAGGGTTGCGATTAAAGAGCTGAGGTCTTTGGTGATAGGTGGGATGGGCTGGGAGTGGCTGAGGGTTGGGATTAAAGAGCTGAGGTCTTTGGTGATAGGTGGGATGGGCTGAGAGTGGCTGAGGGGCGGGATTAAAGAGCTGCGGTCTATGGTGATAGGTGGGATGGGCTGGGAGTGGCTGAGGGTTGGGATTAAAGAGCTGATGTTTGGTAATGTATTATTGTTATGTTACTGCTTTATATAAAAGTACCATGTATGCAAAATGTATATGCAAAATGTATATGCAAAATGTATATGTAAAATGTATGTAGCAGAAAAGCAGTAAAAAATATATATTTGTCCTTCATGGAGGGGTAATTTTTTATTTATTTAAATACCACAGGTAGTAAATTATGTTTAGGGTGTGGTAGGCTGGTTGGAGCTCCAGCCCCCTGATCACCTTAAATCACTGGTCTCTGCTCCACTTCCTTCACTATGTATTTGGGACGGAGATTTTCTGTTACATATTTACCGATGCCACAGGGAGCCTATGGTCATTTTACACTTACACGTACATTTACATGCACACACATTCTTTCATCCTCACGAACACACACACACACACACAGTAAGAAAGATATGTTGCGTCTAACGCAAGACCATTAGGCAGTTCTAGTGCACGGTCTCAATGTAATATTACAGCGCTGCATAACAGCTGTCTAGCTCTCTGCAGGGCCGGCTCTATTCACCAGCTGGTTTCAGCCCAAGGCAAGCATACTGCGTAGTCATGTTACTAAGGACTCTGTTTTATGGCCTGGTCCTGTACTTATAGTAGGGGAATAGAGGAGAGGATTCCAACTGTATGAGCCAATATACAGTCAGATGTATAGTGTTAGATCAAATAAAGAAAAATGTCAATATAAATATCTGTATTTCTACATATACAGTACCTGTCAATGGTTCTGACTGAATGTATAGCAAAAAGACTAGCTTGAAAGAGGTTGGCAATGGCGATATTGCAAGAAATAACTAGTGTTGTCGTTGCATTGTAAGAAAGAACTACAGCTTCAACACATTTCCATTGCATTCAAGTATGACAAAACAAATTCAACAATGACTATAAAAGTGTATTAGTATTTTTGTTATGTTCATAAGAAATATTGAAATACATACAATACTGCAAAGGATGTAGCTAGCTATAAGTATTGTCTGTTGAATGGCCCGTTTCTTGTTAGTTACAGCTGGTCAGTCAATACTAAAGGAGGGTTCTATACTCTCTCTGATAATGCTTTACTCAATTGGAGGTTAACTATATGTATTTGCAGGGTCACTCCTCCACTGTCCTCCCTCCTTCTCTCTCCTTATAGAACTGTCAAATTTCCCTTTCTTTCTGTCCTCTTTCTCCTTCGTCTTTCATAAGGGCTCTTTTCATTCAACACATTACAGTTTGCCGGCCTTCATTCTCCCTCCAGAATTACATCTCAGGACAAGCTTTGCAGTTCCTTTACCATGGATATGATTGGACATTTTCAATAGGAGCTAAGTAGAACGTAGGAAGCTCATCTCTTCTCCAATCTTTTATCTACTGTCTTTTGCAAATGTAGACTAAATTAGAATTTCTGTAGGTGGTTGTTTTTTACCGGTCTAAAATGGGTTGTGGGAAAAATGGTATTGTATGGTTTCATTATGGTTTTGGTATATTATGGTACACAGATGTAGGATCTTCATTTGATCACTCTTTTGTTGCTGAGAATGTGTAGTGCATTCAGAAATGCTTCTAAAGTTTGCATTTCCACTTTAAAATGTCAGACCTGATTTGCCCTAATGAAAAATGTATCAAAAATGTCCATTAATTATAATCTACATAATAATTCACATCTCCTGTTGCTGGCAGACTTATCTTTAGTATGACACCTTTATGGTATCATGCCATGTTGAAGTGTGAAACTCTTTGCTGTGCTGCAGTGAATTGTCAGCTAATGAACTTTAGGCCTAGTGAAACCTACTAATCGGTATTAAGATGTGTCAATAATAATTATAATTGCTAAATTGGCTTATCGTTTTAATTATTCAATGTTGTCAGTTTACTTTAATAAGATTATATACTTTCACGCTCATCATTAACCTGCTCATCCTAAATGAATGTCATGGAGGGATGTATTTCTTTTGCCATTACGTAGGTGGACCTAACCTCTGTTGCCCTCCTCATAAAATAATTTAGTTTCAATTGAAGATATTGTTAAGAGGCTCTGGATGCAGATATTTTTTTTTTGGGGGGGGGGGGGGGGTCCTGTACAGTAGTCTAGGGAAACTAAGAACAGAGACTGACATGTTGTCACCCATATCTGTTGTGTTTGCGTTAAGTCTTAGACCATGTCTCCATTTGTTTAAGCATATCGATATGGTACTTAAACTATAATTAGCCACACAATCAATGTTCTCTTTATTTGAATATATAGCATCACAACACTGTAATGCTGTTTCATAATCTGTAGATAAAAACAGTATTCCATCACTAAACAGTAAGTATTGGTTTAACAGCCTCATGAGCTATAGATTACTGTTAATGTTGGCAATGTAAAGGGTCTGTATGTCTTTAGACTGGGTCCGTTGTAACCATTCACAATGCATCAATGTTGTTTTGATGGAGGAGTTTGGACTATGCTGCTTTCTTTTGGTGTTCTCTGTTCGCTATTAGTTGAAGCAGAACTTCAACTCCAAGTCTTCTAGACTTCCTCTGGATCAGCACCCTATTCCTTTTATAGTGTAATACTTTTGACCAGAGCTCTGTGTAGTGGGCTTGGCTTGGCAAAAAAAGTGCCAACCTGCATATAGGGAATAGGGTGCTATTTCAGAATCACCACTGAATTATGTCTGAGGGTACTTTGTCAGGTCATTGGTGACACCTGTCCACTCATAGCTGAGTTGTGCTAGTTATCAGGTAGCTGAGTTGGGATGGTTATCTGGTAGCAAGAGTTCTCTGCCTGCTTGTGTCAAATGGTTTTCTGCTACAGTGTGTGTGTGTGTGTGTGTGTGTGTGTGTGTGTGTGTGTGTGTGTGTGTGTGTGTGTGTGTGTGTGTGTGTGTGTGTGTGTGTGTGTGTGTGTATGTGTGTGTGTGTGTGTGTGTGTGTGTGTGTGTGTGTTTGTGTGTGTGTGTGTGTGTGTGTGTGTGTGTGTGTGATATGGAGTTGGCCCCCCCTTTGCTGCTATAACAGCCTCCACTCTTCTGGTATGCTGGTCGATTAGGCCTGGCTCGCAGTCGGCGTTCCAATTCATCCCAAAGGTGTTCGATGGGGTTGAGGTCAGGGCTCTGTGCAGGCCAGTCAAGTTCTTCCACACTGTTCTCGATAAACCGTTTCTGTATTGACCTCGCATTGTGCACGGGGGCTTTGTCATGCTGAAACAGGAAAGGGTCTTCCCCAAACTGTTGCCACAAAGTTGGATGTACAGATTCGTCGATCGGACTGCCAGATGGTGAAGCGTGATTCATTACTCCAGATAACACGTTTACTGTGCTCCAGTGTCCAATGGTGGCGAGCTTCACACCACTCCAGCCAACGCTTGGCATTGCGCATGGTGATCTTAGGCTTGTGTGCGGCGGCTCTGCCATGGAAACCCCTTTTATGAAGCTCCCGACGAACACTTCTTGTGCTGACGTTTCTTTCAGAGGCAGTTTGGAACTTGATAGTGAGTGTTGCAACCGAGGACAGACGATTTTTAAGCGCTACGCACTTCAGCACTCGGCGGTCCTGTTCTGTGAGCTTGTGTGGCCTACCACTTCGCGGCTGAGCCGTTGTTGCTCCTAGACGTTTCCACTTCACAATAACAGCACTTACAGTTGACCGGGGCAGGTCTAGCATGGCAGAAATTTGACAAGCTGACTTGTTGGAAAGTCAATGAGCTCTTCAGTAAGGCCATTCTACTGCCAATGTTTGTCTATGGAGATTGCATGGCTGTGTGCTCGATTTTATACACCTGTCAGCAATGGGTGTGGCTGAAATAGCCGAATCCACTCATTTGAAAAGGTGTCCCTATTTTTTTGTACATATAGCGTAGGTTGTGATGGGAGTGTGTATGTGTGTGGTGTGGGCATTTGTGGGTTAACGTGTGTGTACTCGTAGGCCATCATTGTCGACTGCTGTTCCGTTGTGTTATGACTTACATCCTGAACACACGGAGCTCGTACAGCCCCATCTGACCCAGCCATCTCCCTATACCTATAGCCTAGGCCCAGGGGAAGACATCTGTCTGAGTCTGGCCTGTAGTCAGTTGTGAGGCGCAGGCCTCTGCTGGCCAGAGTGCTGCCATGTTTACCAGATGCACCGCCTGTCCCCCCAGGTAAACTAACCATCTGGCAGCACTGAGCCTCAGCAGACACACTGGGACAGGGCACAAAGCATGCTGGAAAATGGAGTCAAACACATTGGCCCAAGGCCCAAAGCATGCTGGATGATGGAGTCAAAGAAACTGGCCGTGGGCCTGAAGCTTCATAGATCAACTTGTGTGTGTGTGTGTGTGTGTGTGTGTGTGTGTGTGTGTGTGTGTGTGTGTGTGTGTGTGTGTGTGTGTGTGTATTGTACTGTGGCTGTGGCTGTCTATAAAGACCAATGGAGAAACAGTAAGTATGGATAAACATACACGTCATGCACGTGTTTTAGATTACCATGAAATCATGCACATGTTTTAGAGTACCATAAAATCATGCACATGTTTTAGATTACCATGAAATCATGCACATGTGTTAGATTACCATGAAATCATGCACATGTTTTAGAGTACCATGAAATCATGTACATGTTTTAGATTACCATGAAATCATGCACATTGTTTTAGAGTACCATGAAATCATGCACATGTTTGAGCGCAGTGCATTCGCAAAATACAGGACTCACTTATTATGATGTTATTTATGAGATATTAACATCAACTATTCTGCATGGAACAACATTAATTGGTTTTATCAATCTACTCTCTATACAGTATACATGTATTTTCCATATGCACTGTATCACCAGTTATAAGTCATTCATGATTACCATGTATAGGTCTTAAATCATACCCTCCCAACATGCCCTCAGTGTCCATACAAGACACTTCATTACATACATACAGTACACCCTGAGGCATAAGTCACAGTCTCACTGGGCTATTAGCCCTGTTGAGTAGGCTAATCTTCATTCATATTATACCTCAATATTAAACTGGAAACACTACCAATGACTTAGACCAGATGGAATCTGCAGGGAAGATTTCTGATCAATACCTTTGTATTGTAATCTCCTTATGTAATCAATGAAACCGTGTATGTAGAAGCAATATGTAGTTTAATGTGAAGGAATTAATTTGGTATTTGAAGCCTTCAGGGCTGAAGGATATTCTGCCGACTCAGGTTCAGAGTGGACATAGGTCTACCTAAGCCTGATATAGAGGTTGTAAAATGTCACCTGTAACTACTAGATGTTGACCGATGATGATTTTTCAACACCGTTTTTTATAAGATAAGTTTAATGCTAGCTAGAAACTTACCTTGGCTTACTGCATTCGTGTAACAGGCAGTCTTCCTTGTGGAGTGCAACGAGAGAGAGGCAGGTCGTTAATGCGTTGGATCCCCCGAGCTGACAAGGTGAAAATCTGTCGTTCTGCCCCTGAACAAGTGAAAATCTGTCGTTCTGCCCCTGAACAAGGCAGTTAACCCACTGTTCCTAGGCGTCATTGAAAATAAGAATGTGTTCATAACTGACTTGCCTAGTTAAATGAAGGTATAAAAATAAAATATACAGTGCCTTGCGAAAGTATTCGGCCCCCTTGAACTTTGCGACCTTTTGCCACATTTCAGGCTTCAAACATAAAGATATAAAACTGTATTTTTTTGTGAAGAATCAACAACAAGTGGGACACAATCATGAAGTGGAATGACATTTATTGGATATTTCAAACTTTTTTAAGAAATCAAAAACTGAAAAATTAGGCGTGCAAAATTATTCAGCCGCCTTAGGTTAATACTTTGTAGCGCCACCTTTTGCTGCGATTACAGCTGTAAGTCGCTTGGGGTATGTCTCTATCAGTTTTGCACATCGAGAGACTGACATTTTTTCCCATTCCTCCTTGCAAAACAGCTCGAGCTCAGTGAGGTTGGATGGAGAGCATTTGTGAACAGCAGTTTTCAGTTCTTTCCACAGATTCTCGATTGGATTCAGGTCTGGACTTTGACATGGCCATTCTAACACCTGGATATGTTGATTTTTGAACCATTCCATTGTAGATTTTGCTTTATGTTTTGGATCAATGTCTTGATGGAAGACAAATCTCCGTCCCAGTCTCAGGTCTTTTGCAGACTCCATCAGGTTTTCTTCCAGAATGGTCCTGTATTTGGCTCCATCCATGTTCCCATCAATTTTAACCATCTTCCCTGTCCCAGTTGAAGAAAAGCAGGCCCAAACCATGATGCTGCCACCACCATGTTTGACAGTGGGGATGGTGTGTTCAGGGTGATGAGCTGTGTTGCTTTTACGCCAAACATAACGTTTTGCATTGTTGCCAAAAAGTTCAATTTTGGTTTCATCTGACCAGAGCACCTTCTTCAACATGTTTGGTGTGTCTCCCAGGTGGCTTGTGGCAAACTTTAAAGAACACTTTTTATGGATATCTTTAAGAAATGGCTTTCTTCTTGCCACTCTTCCATAAAGGCCAGATTTGTGCAATATACGACTGATTGTTGTCCTATGGACAGAGTCTCCCACCTCAGCTGTAGATCTCTGCAGTTCAAATCAAATCAAATCAAATTTATTTATATAGCCCTTCGTACATCAGCTGATATCTCAAAGTGCTGTACAGAAACCCAGCCTAAAACCCCAAACAGCAAGCAATGCAGGTGGAGAAGCACGCAGTTCATCCAGAGTGATCATGGGCCTCTTGGCTGCATCTCTGATCAGTCTTCTCCTTGTATGAGCTGAAAGTTTAGAGGGACGGCCAGGTCTTGGTAGATTTGCAGTGGTCTGATACTCCTTCCATTTCAATATTATCGCTCGCACAGTGCTCCTTGGGATGTTTAAAGCTTGGGAAATCTCTTTGTATCCAAATCCGGCTTTAAACTTCTTCACAACAGTATCTCGGACCTGCCTGGTGTGTTCCTTGTTCTTCATGATGCTCTCTGCGCTTTTAACGGACCTCTGAGACTATCACAGTGCAGGTGCATTTATACGGAGACTTGATTACACACAGGTGGATTGTATTTATCATCATTAGTCATTTAGGTCAACATTGGATCATTCAGAGATCCTCACTGAACTTCTGGAGAGAGTTTGCTGCACTGAAAGTAAAGGGGCTGAATAATTTTGCACGCCCAATTTTTCAGTTTTTGATTTGTTAAAAAAGTTTGAAATATTCAATAAATGTCGTTCCACTTCATGATTATGTCCCACTTGTTGTTGATTCTTCACAAAAAAATACAGTTTTATATCTTTATGTTTGAAGCCTGAAATGTGGCAAAAGGTCGCAAAGTTCAAGGGGGCCGAATAATTTGGCAAGGCACTGTACATAAAAAAATATATATAAAAAAATCGACGCCCAAAAATACCGATTTCCAATTGTTATGAAAACTTGAAATCGGACCAAATTAATCGGCCATTCCGATTAATCGGTCGACCTCTAGTAACTACAGTAAAATACAGTCACTTGCAACTACAGTAAATTACAGTCACCTGCAACTACAGTAAACTACAGCCCCCTGTAACTACAGTAATGAGGATTGTTTGCAGCATGATGAGGCTCATGTTAAAGGATGTCTTGTTTACCCTTCTGGCCATTGCTTACAGAAAGCTTCCTACAGAAATTATATTCATAATTACATACATCTACGTCTAACTAGGTTCAAATGGCTTTCAATCTGCAGTTCAAAATGCATACAAGGTAATTAAGGGATCTATTCAATCTGTAACAATGAAGCATTACACATTACACGGTATACATATTAAGGTCATTTCCAAATGAGCTGACATATGCAGTGTTTGAACATGCATGCACTCATATAAATTTGGAACGTTGTCTTTAAATTTCAATCAAGCTGTAAAGCTGAACTTCCGCGATGCGTTTTGAATAGAGCCCTCAACATAATTATCTTTTTTATTTGTTCTCTTCTCTCAGCACCCTATACGAACCATATAGGCATATTCTCCCCCTAAACAATGATATGCTTAAACCTGGCTATAGGGATCGCCCCTTAGTGCTGACACGGTCTGAGGAAGTCAATTCATGTCCAAAGGGCCAACTGATTGGTAGCGAAACCTTATTTTCTATGTATCGATCCCAGAGGGCCTCGGCCCATGAAATGCAAAAATCTCTGGGCAAGACAGATCTGCTGTCACGTCTTACAGTAGAAATCAGCCAATCAATGTCACTCCCCTCCGCCGGGGCCTGTATGAACCTAATTCCAGTCATCGTGGCTAAATGGTGAAAACCTGGGGGTTCATCAATCATCAATCCAAGCAGCGCTTTGTGCTTAATAGTCTGGTCTTTACTGAATAGCCACTGCATTTATCTGGGGGAGCCAAGTGGAAATCCCTTCTACCATCTGAGAGGAAGAGAGAGAAAAGAGAGAGAGAGAGAGAGAGAGAGAGAGAGAGAGAGAGAGAGGGGAAAAACAATGTCTAAAATACTTTGATCGCTGTGTTGTGTCTCTCACACATTCTATTTCCCAAATGGGGGCTGTCTGCTAACACGTTTCGAAATTGAAGCTCGCTGAAAGATGGATTACCGGTATCTCTCCTGGCCTCTCCCCACTTCAGAGTCCATTTTGTCTGTTTTGTAGAAAGCTGCGTGTACTGCCTGAATGTGAAGTCAATTTTTTCTGAATCTGATATTAATATCTGCTGAAGTGTCTCTTTGCCTGTTTGATTGTCTCAAGTACTACCGTGTCGCCTATAACAGTATGACATACCAGTTAGTGAAACGGATCTCCTCTTCTCTCTCTGTTTCAGGTGACAAGTGTTCATGCTTCCAAGGCGGACCTCCTCAAGTCGGGCAGCCCCAAGTCGACGTTAAAACACATATGGACAGAAAGCAGCAAGGACCTGTCAATCAGCAGGTTGTTGTCACAGACTCTCCATGGCAAAGAGAACACCACGGCCCTGGACCTGCGCTACGACACCCCGGAGCCCTACTCTGAGCAGGACCTCTGGGACTGGCTGAGGAACTCTACCGACCTCCAGGATTCTAGAGCAAGAGCTAAGCGGCGGCCTATGGTCAAGACGGGCAAGTTCAAGAAGATGTTCGGTTGGGGAGACTTCCATTCCAACATTAAGACGGTCAAGCTCAACCTCCTCATCACCGGGAAGATCGTGGATCACGGCAACGGAACCTTCAGCGTCTACTTCAGACACAACTCCACAGGCCAGGGCAACGTGTCTGTGAGTCTCGTCCCACCAACCAAGGTCGTGGAGTTTGACGTGGCGGCCCAGCAGTCCGTGATTGACGCCAAGGACTCCAAGTCCTTCAACTGCCGCATAGAGTACGAAAAGGTGGAGAAGGGTGCCAGGAACACGCTGTGTAACTTCGACCCGTCCAAGACGTGTTACCAGGAGCAGACTCAGAGCCACGTCTCCTGGCTCTGTTCCAAGCCCTTTAAAGTCATCTGCATCTACATCTCCTTCTACAGCACTGACTACAAGCTGGTGCAGAAAGTCTGTCCGGACTACAACTACCACAGCGACACTCCCTACTTCCCCTCTGGCTGACCACTCCCACAACAACAATCCCAATGTGAAGGACCAGTAAGTTACAAAGCGGGACTTCTTCTTTTTCCCCGCCCAGAGAAATATATGTTAGCTGTACTGTTCTGAAAATAAAAGAATGTGTAAAATGAATTGATTATCTATTTATGAAATTAAGACAATAGAGAAAGTAAAGACTTATGGGTCATTATTATTTTGTCTTTCAAGTGTTGTGCAAAACCATTATTATTATAAATAGAATTATTATTATATTAATATTATTAATATACAAATACTATGACTAAACAATAATATTGATTATAATTCATTTGTTTTATAGATTTCATACCTTTTTTCATTAGTGATTTCATAGATGCATCATGTGTACATATTTGGGGTTGATAGTTCCATTTGTAACTAAGTAAAATCAGAATTTCAAATAAGTCTTATTAGTTTTGTAACAACTTGTTAATGTTATCAATATGTTATATTCATTTTCTTGGTCCAGTTTAATTCTAGGTGCTTTAATTTTCTCCTTTTAGTATTTCTTACTTTGCTCCTTAGGGCCACAATACTTTCTGTATGAAAGTTCAGTTCTGTGAGCTACCAATTGGAAAGCAGCATACATGATCCTATGTTTTGTTTGCACCTGCAATACTCAATACTCATTCATTCATAGCAGCTCAATTCCGCTCTCTCAGAAATAACAGTCCAGACTCCTACCCTTGAAGGTCTACAAGATCCCCACACATTTCCAAATCCTTTGACCCCACAGTCGAGAGAGCTGAGGAAGAAGAGAGTGTCAGTGTGCAATCCAAATAGGTGGTCTTACCTAGCACTGACAGGATTCTCCCGCAGGCATGTTTTATAAAAAATAAAAAATAAATGCATTTTACATGTTCAGGAATGATGCTGTTCAATCTTCAGCTTGTCCCTGTATAAGTCCTGGCTCAGATTATTATTAGCAAATCACAGCGTTATTAGGTTTATTGTTAATATTCAGTTGTGATTGATTGGGGGGCTTTGCTCATTGTCATTGACTTAATAAAAATTGTAATGTAATGAATTCTATATCTTAGAGAGCCTAATTTGTATGAATGGTTTGTATTATACATAGTTTATCCTGAATTGAGCTGCGTCTGTATATGCCCACATAAAGCTGTCTACCCCTTCCCACAATCTCTCTCTCTCTCTCTCTCTCTCTCTCTCTCTCTCTCTCTCTCTCTCTCTCTCTCTCTCTCTCTTGTGAATCCATGAAAACAGCGACCCTGTACATACGCTGTAGAACTGTCTAAATATATTACAAGTATTCATCAAATGTATGTCTTTTATTTCTGGGGGAAGGATGGGATGGAGGTGTACATATGAATAAAAATCCTGTATGTTTTATCAGTTGAATGTTCTTGCATGTGAGTTCTTTATATGCGCGTCTCACTGATTATTATAATGGTAGGACTTGAAGGTCAATAAATGTTAAGGATCTGCATTGCCAGACATTTAATCATGTACAGTGAATATTCTCAATGAGTGTTCCAATGCATTGTACTTAATAGTCTACAGTATACATTTAATATATCAAGAGTATCCCAATAGTGTACATCAGTATTCACACATCTTTCTCCAAAAATACAGATCAATCTGAGCTCCATGCTTCTCTTAGCGTATCATAATGTCACATTATCTGTTGACCCACCATACCTTTTTGTGCAATTAGATCCCTGAACTTCTTAGACTTGGGCCTTGATGTTCCTGATCAAGACAGGAATCAAACTTCTTCCAACTTCATCGAAACAAAACTGATCACACCATCCAAATTCACTCCAAGACCAATCAAAAACACATACATTACATATACAGTAAGCTCTTTACTTCCTGAGTTTGATCATCATTACTTCCAAGAATCACTCTGATCTCATACCAACCATACCATGTTTCCCTCATAGTCTACAGAGAGAAGTAGTGTTCCAGTCCCTAGAAAAGGCATGGAGGAGATTGAGAGTAAGTGCCGTTTGGAGTCAATAGCAGATAGCAGCGTCTGTTGTGGGACGACTCAGTGCAGTGGCACCTGCCATGGAAGCCTCGTAGTCGGCAGTTAGGATCAGCACTCGGCTTTACAGCGATTAGAACCCTCTGGGGGTGAAATCCGCTCCTCGCTAGGTTTATCTGGCTCACAATTTATCAGTAATTAAAGTGTGTGCCAGGTTTGTGTGTTCATCGGCTGTCTGTGGGGTGCTTTTACAGCCGGCCTCATTAAGTAGTAGGCTTCCTAAAGCAAAGCACTGAATGCTTCACTTTTAATAAGTCTACTGGGATTCACTCTAATGTGTGATATAGGCATACATTTTGAACGTATACACTCAAACATACTGTATTAGAGATAAATTGCTCCACAAGGAATAGTATGTCTAGAAATGTATGTATACAGCCGGTATCTTCATCGGCAAAGTCATGTGGACTAATTACCCAAAGCAATTTACATACTTATCTCAGTTCAGATTAGTTTCAGATTGGATTTATCCGACCAGATCAATCGAGACAATATTAACGTGGCCATTATATCTATTCATTGACAGACTCAAAGCAACACACAATTTGATGATCAGGGATGGGCTGTTGGTCATACACATACACAAATGCCAGTAGTTCTTGCACAATAAGTTACCAGTAAGTTATACTATTCACTGACCAACGCTGGGTTTATAGTCAGTCTCTGTGTTATCTGTGATTTCATAACAAATCGTAATGTCCTTAATCAATTTGCTTCAATGTGCAACAACAACATGTCTCCCCATGGCCCATGCTGTCTAGTTGGAGTGAAAACGGCATTTTTCCTTCCGGTGAGAGGGAACACTTCAATATCTCTATAACCCCCAGCAGAATCGTAATGAAGAGACAGAATAACCAAGTAGACTATTCATTTAATGATGTCTTTCTGTGTGACACTCCTTCAGCCAAAGCTGCTCCCTAACCTCCCTCTTCATTCACAGGCAGGCATGTATCATAAGCATTTCATTGAAGCGTTACTCAATACAGGTTAGGGTGATGAATGTCTTTAATACCTGCAGATCAGATTTAGAGCTTTGGAGATGGGATCGGCTTCCCCCTTGTTAGCAACACAGACAGGCTATTCCCATGAGAAGGCATATCTCAGGAATCAGGAAGTCTGAACAATGAGTTTGGGATCCTGCCCACATTAAGTCACACTCTGCCAATCCTATCCCCATCCCCATTCAGTCCCAGGACGTATCCTAAATGGCACATTATTCCCTAAATATTGCACAATTTTTGACAAAACCCTATTGTCCCTGATCAAAAGTAGTGCACTACATAGGGAATAAGGTGCTATTTTGGACACAGACCCAGTCTCATCCAGCCCTGAACATTTTTCCCTAAACAGAAATTCTTCCTTTAATCAAAATCGGAGTGGAAAAAGGACCCTGCGTGCCTCTGGGATATTTTTCCATGAACCATTTTGACACATGACTGACTGTGGGGGATTATTGGATTTTGAAGAACTATTAACAGCTGTACATTTGCATTTTAATACAGTTCTCCTCAACTACTAATGCAATTTTGGTTCTTTAGCTTTGTGGCATCGCCTTGTTCCTGGAGCAATTCGGAGTTACAGCAGAAAGGCCCTCCGGCTTTAATCATTTTAATTGCCATGAAAAATTAGTTTCCATTAATCACTCCTGAATCTTCGCAACTGTGTTCCCCACCTGCTGCCATTACGGCTCACCTCCAAATTGTTGCTCATAATTTCCTGGAAAGTTTGGGATTGGACGATGGTGGTGGCTAAATTGCCACTCTGAATTTTAAATGGCAAACGGTGCACTTCAGGACACTTCCTCCCTCATAGACTTTTGTTCTGCAGGACTTCGTTTTTTTCCTGGGACTGAAACATCCTCAGGATATTTCCACTCAGAACAGATAAGACAGTAAAGTTTACACTTGACTATATAGTAAGTGTTACTTAGTTGAGCTCATTTATCAGTTCAGGTAAAATTGCCCCAAAGCTAATTTGCCAATTACTAACAAAAGACATAAACTCACTCACATTATGTTAAACCTAAATGTGTATTACTTTATTTCCGTTTCACTTCCTATTGGTCACCAATGAGTCATTGTCCATTTTGACCTTTGGAAGTACTCACAGATCATCCTTTGGAGTTTTTGCAGATGTCTGTGCCCTGAAGTCTCTCTATGTTCTCTTATACTTGGTATTCAGGCCTCTCATATTCAAGCCTTTGATTTGAGCACAGTGAAGAACAGGAAGATAACTACTTGACCCCTGTCAGAAGAGAGAGAAACTAACCTTTTGTCTGAAAGCATCATCTGGAGCAACTGCCATTTCCACCCCTGTTATTTCCCCCGTACTACGGGGAAGGCAGTAGAAGGCATTATGCATTTCTCATAGGAGCAGCAATTAAAAATACATTTTCCGTGACATTTTCATGTGGAGATTGAAGTGAGATTCAAAGTTCTGGTTCGTAGGTGTAATGTTGAGCACAGAACGATGCCTGCCAGACAGTGGATGGTTTGTTATGATATGTCGGTTCTTCAAAGTTGTCAGAATTGATATCAGACATCTGTTTACTTTAATGTGATTAAAACTCATACTAAGTAGTAGTTTACATATAATCTAAGCAGCAGATTTATAAAAAACGTCTTTTTTTAAAGTAGAACTTCTACAGTTACTTTATTTTGATTTTGTGAGAAATAATATAGTCAACTTTTTCTGTCTTGAGGCAATCGTTGTAGCTTGGCTAACTTTCTCTAACTCTTCCCTCCCACCACTACCTCACCTCCATCCCTTCCTTCTGTCCTCCCTCCCTTAATCCATTAAAACTAAATGACTTAACTCTAAGTCACAGAGAGATAAAGGTTCCCCTCGCACTTATAACAAGAAACATTTCCCAGGGGGAGCCAGAGTGCTTGACTTCCAGAGTGTGACTCTTTCTTAACCATTGTTTGTTATTCTTATTAAAAGTTCAAAAACACCATCAAAAAATGTGTTAATGAATACTGATTGTGTCTGAAAGAGAGCGCACAGCCTTGGGGCTTTGGAAGGAAGGTTGTCTGATTAAACCTTATAGTATTTTAATCTTGTTTAGATAAATAAAGTACCTGGGTATGTACACACCCCTTATTCGCCTCATCCACCTCATCCCCTTATAGACTTCCTCATCTTTCAACCTTTTCTGAATTTAATCAGAAATTCGCCTTTAAAAACAAAACCCTACATCTTGAGTCTCGACTAGCCTACAATGCTGCAAACACAGATAGCCCCTGAACCAACTCAACTCTGGGATGAAATTTAAAAAATGTAAAAACTCAGAGATATTTTACATTTGATTTCGGATTTGAACTAAATGGGAATATCTGAGTGAGTTAAGCCTTGAGGTCATTACTCTGCGTCATTGGATCCGGTATAGGCAGATTAAAAAGTGTTAGCTCATTTGTCTCTCCATCTCTCTCTCTCTCTCTCTCTCTCTCTCTCTCTCCATCTCTATGGGTTCTATTTACCAGGGTTAATGGAGGATGGAGGGCCATTTCGTGGGACGTCAATATAGCCTGAGGGTTATGCTACAATGTTAATTATATGGTAGTTGATATATACATATTAGAGAGATATTTATGTATAATTTTTGAATTATTCCCCTGTCGTGGAAATCCTTACATTTCCCTTACACCCCTGTGGACGTGTTAATGTGTGTACTATTAAAACTGTACAGTTGATATTATATAAAGATGTATGATGTATATTACCCTGATGTATATTGCCATATAATCTACGTATATTCATGTATTCAGTTATACGCCTAGGGCTATAACATCAGTAAAACTAAAACAATATGACATTTGAATTTATTGATGCATGATAATCATGACAATGGTGTAACTGAACCAAGGGCCAGATTCAATCCGATTGCGTTTTGTCCACTATGCAAGTTTGAAGGGCAATGTTCCTGCATTAGTGGAGAGCAGATTTTTATGGTAAAAGCTGCATATGTCGGCTCAATCGGAAATTGCATTTAAATGCCAATCGCGGTATAATTCGGATCTTCCACCATCCGGATTGAACCTAGGTCCAATGACGTGACACAGAGCAATATCCTTGGTCATAAATACACTGAGTATACCAAACATTAGGAACACCTTCCTAAAGTGACCAATAAATGTGATTTGGTTTGATAAACACAATCCATGTCTCGATTGTCTCAAGGCTTAAAAATATATGTTTAACCTGTCTCCTCCCCTTCATCTACACTGATTGAAGTAGATTTAACAAGTGACATTAATAAGAGATCATAGCTTTCACCTGGATTCACCTGGTCAGTCTATGTCATGGAAAGAGCAGTCATTCTTAATGTTTTGTATTCTCAGTTTATATAGGTTAATTAATTGTTTCAATCTTATAACCTGATTGTCATTCATTGAAAACCCATTTGTGATGACATTTTCAGGTATTGTAAATGTAATTGAAAAGAGTTCAACACCTGGGCCAACAACAACCTTGAAAGTGACCTGACCTCTGATTTAGATTGGCTCAATTCAAAGGGTCAGGGGTCACTTCACAGTTGAGAGAATGATCTATACACATTCTTAACCTGTTATGGCATCCATGAAAATAGAATGATATACAGAAGCGTCATTCATCTAACGTTTTTGAGGGGGTACTGAAGGCCACATTCTTCATATTTGAATGAATGAAATAAGCTATATCATCTTTATTTTTATTTCTAAATTGATCAAATTGAGTGGGCACCTGCCCCCTCAGTTTCAGTAGGCATAACGCCACTGATAGTAAAAACAGTGAATATGAGCCAAACTTCTCTTATTGCTGATTCCAGCCAAAGGAGAAATGATGTCTGTCTCTTTACCTCCCTTTCGTCTCTGCTTGACGAGGTTATCAATTAAAAACAATAACAGAGGGAAACCACAAGTGAAGAAAGAGAGAGAGAGAGAGAGAGAGAGAGAGAGAGAGAGAGAGAGAGAGAGAGAGAGAGAGAGAGAGAGAGAGAAAGAGAAAGAGTTGGTGACAAGGGTAAAAGAGCTATTTGGATTCTGCAGCCTCACCTATAATGGGATTACTGTAGCCTCTGGTGGTGCTGTTACGGCTGGCGAAGGATCAATCGCAAAAAGGCAAGAGCATATTAAAGGGATTATAGATTAGCAATTAGATGTCTTCTCACTGACTTCGGGTAGAGAGTTCTGACTGGGGGTTGAGAGTTTATATGTCATTTGAATGAGGGTAGAGAGATCTGACTAGGTGTAGAGAGTTCTGACTGGGTGTAGAGAGTTCTGACTGGGTGTAGAGATTTCTGAGTGGGTGTAGAGATTTCTGAGTGGGTGTAGAGAGTTCTGAGTGGGTGTAGAGATTTCTGACTGGGTGTAGAGACTTCTGACTGGGTGTAGAGAGTTCTGAATGGGTGTAGAGAGTTCTGAGTGGGTATAAAGTGTTCTGACTGGGTGTAGAGAGCTCTGACTGGTTGTAGAGATTTCTGACTGGGTTTAGAGAGTTCTGACTGGGTGTAGAGAGCTCTGACTGGGTGTAGAGAGCTCTGAGTGGGTAAAAAGAGTTCTGACTGGGTGTAGAGAGTTCTGAATGGGTGTAGAGATTTCTGACTGGGTTTAGAGAGTTCTGACTGGGTGTAGAGAGTTCTGACTGAGGATATCGAGTCCTGATTGGGGGTATAGAGTACTGGGTGTAGAGAGTTCTGACTGGGTGTAGAGAGTTCTGAGTGGGTATAAAGCGTTCTGACTGGGTGTAGAGAGCTCTGACTGGGTGTAGAGATTTCTGACTGGGTTTAGAGAGTTCTGACTGGGTGTAGAGAGCTCTGACTGGGTGTAGAGATTTCTGACTGGGTTTAGAGAGTTCTGACTGGGTGTATAGTGTTCTGACTGGGTGTATAGTGTTCTGACTGGGTGTAGAGAGCTCTGACTGGGTGTAGAGAGCTCTGACTGGGTATAGAGATTTCTGACTGGGTGTAGAGAGTTCTGACTGAGGATATAGAGTCCTGACCGGGTGTACAGAGTTCTGACTAGGTGTAGAGAGTTCTGACTGAGTGTATAGAGTTCTGACTGGGTGTAGAGAGTTCTGACTGGGGGTAGAGAGTTCAGACTGGGGGTAGAGAGTTCAGACTGGGGATAGAGAGTTCAGACTAGGGGTAGAGAGTTCAGACAGGGGGTAGAGAGTTCAGACTGGGGGTGGAGAGTTCAGACTGGGGGTAGAGAGTTCATACTGGGGGTAGAGTTCTGACTGGATGTAGAGGGTTCTGACTGGGGGTATAGAGTTCAGACTGGGGGTAGAGAGTTCAGACTGGGGGTAGAGAGTTCTGACTGGGTATAGAGAGTTCTGACTGGGTGTAGAGATTTCAGACTGGGGGTAGAGAGTTCAGACTGGGGGTAGAGAGTTCAGACTGGGGGTAGAGAGTTCAGACTGGGGGTAGAGAGTTCAGACAGGGGGTAGAGAGTTCCGACTGGGGGTAGAGAGTTCCGACTGGGGGTAGAAAGTTCATACTGGGGATAGAGAGTTCAGACTGGGGGTAGAGAGTTCAGACTGGGGGTGGAGAGTTCAGACAGGGGGTAGAGAGTTCAGACAGGGGGTAGAGAGTTCAGACTGGGTGTATAGAGTTCTGACTGGGTGTATAGAGTTCTGACTGGGTGTATAGAGTTCTGACTGGGTGTATAGAGCTCTGACTGGGTGTAGAGAGTTCTGACTGGGTGTAGAGAGTTCTGACTGGGTGTAGAGGGTTCTGACTGGGTGTATAGGGTTCTGACTGGGGGTAGAGAGTTCTGACTGGGGGTAGAGGGTTCTGACTGGGGGTAGACAGATGCATTTTGACTCATATCAGTGTATAGCCATGGCACGCAACTCTACCTAGCTCTGTTCTTCCTGCCTAAAATATGTTTTATTCAGTTCAATAGATTGATCAAATAATTTTGATTTACTTCAAATGTTATTTGTCACATGCTTTGTAATCAACAGCTGTAGACTAACAGTGAAATGCTTTATTACCTTTCCAACAATGCAGAGTGAAAATTACACAATAAAAAATAAGTGTGTGTGTGTGTGTGTGTGTGTGTGTGTGTGTGTGTGTGTGTGTGTGTGTGTGTGTGTGTGTGTGTGTGTGTGTGTGTGTGTGTGTGTGTGTGTGTGCGTGTGTGCGTGCATGCGTGTGTGTGTGTGTGTGTGTGTGGTGTTAATATGCATGCATGTGTGCGTGTTACGTGTATGTGGGCATGTGTAGTGTGTCTGTGTGTGTACATGTGTGTTGTGGTGTCAGTGTAAGTATGTGTGAGTGTGTGTGTGCATAGAATCAGTGCAAGAGAGTTGGTGCAAAACAGGGTCAATGCAGGTAGTCCGGGTAACCATTTGATTAGCTGTTTAGCAGTCTTGTTTAACAGTCTTATGGCTTGGGGGTAGAAGCTGTTCAAGGTCCTATTGGTTCCAGACTTGGTGCACTGTTACCGCTTGTCATGCGGTAAACACTGAGGACAGTCTATGGCTTGGGTGGCTGGAGTCTTTGACAATTTTTGGAGCTTTTGACCATTTTTGGGGCCTTCCTCTGACACTGTCTGGTATAGAAGTCCTGGATGGCAGGGAGCTCGGCCACAGTGATGAACTGGGCTGTACTCAACACCCTCTGTTGCTTTTAGAGGACACGACGAGAGAGAAACATGGGCAACTACAAGGGGCTTGCAGAGGTAATTGCACGTTACACTGCTTTACTTG
Organism: Oncorhynchus kisutch; assembly: GCF_002021735.2. Lineage (NCBI taxonomy): Eukaryota > Metazoa > Chordata > Actinopteri > Salmoniformes > Salmonidae > Oncorhynchus > Oncorhynchus kisutch. Next base: position 23,739,518 of record NC_034190.2, read on the forward strand.
CTGAACACATCAAACTTTTGACTGTCTTTTCTGGGATGTCGAAAACAATTCCAAATGATTTGATAGCTTCCATCGCATCACCCATTAACAGTTTGATTAAAAAGGTGGACGCAGCACATTTCTTTGCGTGCGCTCAGGTAGGCTTTCCACTTTCCTCTGGTATTGATTAGTGATTAACACATAATCACTCCGGGCAGACACAAGCAAAAACCCATGACAGAAATGTTGCAGCAGCCTAGGCTACACCTAAACATTGGCAATCTGACATGCTGTATGGGATGCAAAGCTTCTAATAAGAGCAGCTGTATAACGTTACAGCCTATGCGCCCTGTCCATCTGGTCACGATAAGCTAATTGGTAAACGTTATGACACATTTGTGTGTCAGGAGAAAATGGGATTGTGATCAAATTTTGTTTATATTCAAAATTGGGCTGGATAGGCTGCCTATATGTTTTTAATCCACAATGATTAACTTAAATGAATCAATCAACATAATAGTGATGACAGATGTGAGTTGCATAGGCCTGCATGATGCAAACACGCATAAAGTAAGCTCAGCCCTGTGAGTTATATTGTCTGTTGTTGTCTATGTGTCTGGGTAGAGGAAATCCCCCCTCCTAATCTAGTCTAAATATAATTACTATGAACAAGTATAAGGTAGCTGCAGTTTGACAAGGTTTTCACCCCCCAGGGCTTAACAAATCATGTTTAAAATCATGTGACCATTAGGAAAAACGGGTCCCATTATAGCCCATATAAAACCTTTTTACAACTGATTAATCACTGTCATATCTTTACAGGGTCCAGAGTTTTCCTAGTTAGATTAACATATAGGGAAAAACTCCAGGCCCCAGGGGGTAAAAATTGCCCCACCGCTCTGGGACCTATGGTGCAACCATTCTGCTTGCAGTTGTCAATTATCATCAGGTATGTGGATGATCAGGGCTTTATTCAGGAACGTTTCTTGGGCTACTTTGATGTGTCAAGTGGGCGAGGTGCGCAGTCTGTGTTTGACTTTATGAATTTTGAGATGTCTGAGTTTAACTTCATAGAGAAACTTGTTGTCCAAACCTACGATGGCACAGCTGTATTTGTATGTCCAGCTAAGTCCCCTCCTGTTCCCTGATTAATTAAGAGCTGATGACTACTCCACTCCATTACCATTGTAAACTTTCTCCTGACATGAACTGAAGCTACGTCTACTGTGCTCTATATTTTGTTGTCTCCGTGCATTCCGCGCCCATACCGTGGGTCTCCCATCCTCATCAATTCTTCAAGTCACCAGATTCCACTGGTGTGGGTGTGTGTGTACCGTGTTACTTCCTTAGTGATTTGGGCACCGAGGAACTCGAAGCTCTCGACCCACTCCGTTACAGCCACATCGATATATATATGAGTGCTATGGTGCGATAGTAATTTAGACAGGTAACCTTGGTGTTTTTGGGCTCAGGGACTATGGTGGTCTGCTTGAAGTAAGTTGGTATTACAGATCGTGTTAGGGATAGGTTGAAAATGTCAGCGAAGACACTTGCCAGCTGGTCAACGCGTGCCCACTGTACTCGTCCTGATATTCCATCTGGCCCCGTGGCCATACAAATGTTAAACTGTTTAAAGGTCCTACTCACATTGGCTATGGAGAGCAAGTTCATACAGTCGTCCAGAAGAGCTGGTGCTCTCATGCATGGTTCACCATTGCTTGCCTTGAAGTGAGCATAGAAGGCATTTAGCTCATCTGGTAGGCTCGTGAGGCTGGGCAGCTCGTGGCTAGGTTTCCCTTTGAAATCTGTAATAGTTTGCAAGCCCTGTCATATCCGTCGAGGGTCAGAGCTGGCGTAGTAGGATTCGATCTTAGGATGGTCTTCAACGGATCTCATCCAGCTCCTCCAGACCTCATTGTCTTGGCTCCTCGGAGAAACATAAGGCCTCTGTTGTAAAGTTTTCCATCGTCGCTGGTCTTGAGCTGGTTTCTTTGTCCTCTGGCCATGGATATTCTTGAGTTCTATGTTGAGTTCTTGAGACAGCTGCGCCAGGTCAAGGTCGTCAGGTCAGGTCAAATCATTAGCAACCTCTTTAATCACCATTTTCTAATGATGTGGATAATATACAATTAGATTATCATGGTTTAATGGTTTTCAGTTGGGACTAAATACATTTTTCTCATGTTTAGACTTTCTTCCTAGGTGAATTTTTTCCAAACAAACTCCCTAACCAGAGAGAGAGGAGGATCAAAGAGAGGCAGGAACTGGACTGTGTCCAATGTATATTGATTTGCGGGTCTACCTTGTCCTCTGTTCGTGGTATTGGTGTAAACGCATTGCAAAAGAATGTCTACAAACAAATGGTCTTCTTCATTGATTGTGACAGCTATATTGCGCTTGATGGACAGGAACTAATTTCTCCATCATACACACGCAAATAAAAACAAAACAATGGGACCACGTAAGTGGCTGATTAGGACCACCAGGTGTGTGAGCAGACCCTATAAATGCTAATGTTTTGGGGCTTTGTATAGAGGATGGTTATGAAAGTCTGTGGGTTGTGGGTTTCAAGGGAGTGGGGCGGTTTTGTTCTGTATTTTTACATACATGTTTTTTTTGGTTTTCACTACGTTTTCTATATTTTTGGTGACATTAAAAAGGGTGTGTTGGGGTTGTTGTTTTATATTTCTGAACAATTGAAAATAACCACTTGAATTGATCAGCGTAAACAATTTACTATTACTATGAACAATAATCTATATTACTATTATTGACACGTTCTACGTTGTGTAATGGATATATGAACTCACAGCTCCATTGACTGAGAGTATTTGTTCATGGTAATGGGTTTCTGTAAGGACAAATTCACCTGTTCAAGTCATGTTTTGAGTGGGCTGCTGGTTGTAAATTATAACAACTTCTTGTTATCCAGGAATTCTAAAGGCCCTGTAATGTAAAGCGAACCAAATCACAATTGGATATACAATTGATTTACAGTGTCTTTTGACATAAGCCTGGAAATAATCTTTATGAATAAATATAGACTACAATGGAGGACCACCTTTCCATGAAGAGAGACGGTGCAATAACATGAGGAGAAGACAAGCAGACAGAGAAGAAGAAACTATACCAGCATCGGTCTCAGCACGGGAGACAATCAATCAGGTGCGAGGCTTTTAGCGAGACACACACACACACAAACAATTTAGTTCCACCAATTTGAGTCAAATCATGCAAATCTCTCCGTTAGTCCTATGAAAGTTATGGACATTATTCACAGCGATTTGAGAATGCTGGATATGTCGAGAGCTTGAAACTGTAACGTTCTATCTGGATTTGTATCCAAATTGAGTTATTGCCTTGTTCTGGTCAATGTTTTCTACCTGTATAGTACTCTAAATACCTCAATTACTTTTGTTGAGTTCAAAAGAATACAATATAAAAATTGCTGACACCATTCAAACCAATGTGGATTTGGAACTCTAAAGCCAATTATCTCAGAATCATCTTTTTGAGGATAGAACCTTCTCATCCCAAGCTGCTCTCGATATGTTAAATGACTTCCCTCAGGGGGAGGGGGATCTCCTTCTATGATTAAATCACACTGTTCTATTGGACAGCCTGTCCTCAGGATCATTACCATGGCCATTACTCTTTCATAGATCACACCTCTAGGTGCTTAGACACAGAGCACAGAAGCAGACAGACCTCTGACTGCGCACTCTGAGAGAGAGAGAGAGAGCGAGAGAGAGAGAGAGAGAGAGTGAGAGAGAGAGAGAGAGAGAGGGGGGGGGGGGGGGGGGGGGGGTAGGAACAGCAGCCGAAACAAGGGGGTGCACAGCACAGCAGTTTACAGCAGTCTTACATGGGTAACTAGGTGTTCACATGCACATGATAGTCTCCAGGTCTATGCTATACCCTAAAACTACCATTAATCATGTTTTTAATGAATAGATCAATGATTTGAAATCCCAAAACCACCCTTTTCACTCAAACATCTCTTTTCACTAAAATAGATCAATGGCTTGGCATCAGATGTGCCATTTCAGCACTATACTGAGCTTCCTCTGTGTGGCCATCTCTGTTAATGCGAACTTGACAAACTCTTAGCCTGCATAATCAGTGCTGTCACAGCGAGCGGATGACGAGGGGACCGTGAAGAACTTCCTCGGGAGTCATCGTTGTCATGTGCAAAGCCTGGTACTTAGCCCTGTCACCTGCAATTTACATCAACGAGGAACGAGAAGCAGTCGGGCTGACACTGATTTATATGACAAACTGTCAGCCTCCGCGCTCTCTCTCTCTCCCTCTCTCTGTCTTTCGGGCAGCCCTTCTCTATATTTCTCTTGTGCTCTCTCTCTCTCTCTCTCCCTCTCCCTCTCCCCCTCTCTCTCTCTCTTTCTCTCTCTCCCTCTCCCCCTCTCTCTCTCTCTTTCTCTCTCTCTCTCCATCTCTCTCTTTCTCTCTCTTTCTCTCTCTCACTCGCTCTCTCTTTCTCTCTCTCACTCGCTCTCTCTTTCTCTCTCTCTCTCTCTCTCTCTCTCTCTCGCTCTCTCTTTCTCTCTCCCTCACTCGCTCTCTCTTTCTCTCTCTCTCTCTCACTCGCTCTCTCTCTTGCTCTCTCTTTCTCTCTCTCTCTCTCTCTCACTCGCTCTCTCTCTTTCTCTTTCTCTCTCTCACTCTCTCTCTCTCACTCTCTCTCTTTCTCTTTCTCTCTCTCACTCTCTCTCTCTCACTCTTTCTCTTTCTCTCTCTCACTCTCTCTCTCTCACTCTCTCTCTCTCTCTTTCTCTCTCTCTCTCACTCTAACTCTGCCCCCCTCTATTGTTCAGAAAGGGAAGTCCACATTGAGGAAGTATGACACGTTTCAGTGAATGCTAACTATAAGAAGATAGAGTTTTTAAAATACTTTTTTTCTTACAATCCTCTTCTGGAATATCGTCCTGCAGATAATATGTCACATCAAGTGTCTTAGTACCACCACAGTTCTCTTTATGATCAACCACTATTCAAATGATATATATGACCGTACAAAACATTAGGAACACCCATCCTGTGGAACAGCCTCAATTCGTCAGGGCATGGACTCTACAAGGTGTCGAAAGAATTCCACAGGAATGTTGGCCCATGTCGATTCAAATGCTTCCCGCAGTTGTGTCAACTTGGCTAGATGTCCTTTTGGTGGTGGACCATTCTTGTAACCTTTTGAGCGTGAAAAATCCAGCAGCGTTGCAGTTCTTGACACACTCAAACCGGTGCACCTGGCACCTACTACCATACCCCGTTCAAAGGCACTTAAATATTTTGTCCAGCCCATTCAATCTCTGAATGGCACACATACACAATCCATGTCTCAATTGTCTCAAGGTTTAAAAATCCTTCTTTAACCTGTCTCCTCCCCTTCATCTACACTGATTGAAGTGGATTTAACAGGTGACATCAATAAGGGATCATAGCTTTCACCTGGATTTATCTGGTCAGTATGTCACGAAAAGAGCAGGTGTTCCTAAAGTTTTGTCCAATCAGTGTAGGTCTGTAGTTCTTGAAACATCCACATTATCACCCAGGTCTAATTTCATTTCCTCTGATTTGGAGTGAATATTAATTCCATCTAAAATAGATTTCTTATGAGCTGAACTCTCTGGGGATTCAGCTTCATAAAGGGCGTTATAAAAGTTATAATAGAATGCAAAGGTATGATTTATTTCCACAGGGGTCCAAAGATATTCCCCACTTTCAGACTTTGAATTGCATTAATTGCTCTGTCTGAATTTAACTTCTTGATGTGGCAGGATAGTAATTTGCCACGCTCAGGCTCGTCACAGTGGTCATAGAAGGACTGCAGGAGTAGCGCTGAGCTGTTTGCAGTCATTGCGTTCATTACCTTGAGTTCCTCACTTGTTTCAGGGGGGGGGGGGGTGAAATCTTGTTTTGTTGGGTCTTCTATACGCTGATACATTCCTTGTTCTTCAAAATTTGAAGAACAATACACTGATACATTCCTTGTTCTTCATAATTTATTTTAAAATTGGATTATAATAATAATAATCACCAAGATGGCAAAATGAAATTAAGTTGAAATGAATGATAGTTCTGAAGAGAATTTTCCAGATGTGTTAACCAGTGTCAGGCTTACACTGTGACACCATTCTGATTCCTCCTGATATATAAATATATACACATTCATACACTTCAGAAACACTTGTCTCTCCAGAATTTGTTTGAAGGTGTGTTGATCAAGATACATTGTTTTGTCTAGTGTTTTGATAGTCTCAAAACCCTGAAAATATAAATATTTTAAAATGGAAAGTTATTTTTACTGTGGTGAAAGTGGAAATCATAGCACGGCCAAGGAACACTTTGTTTCACACATGATCTCATTGCAGTCATTATGGACAAGTGGTTATGCAATTCCTGCATTATTAGCAACTGGAAATGTATAACACAATGATTTTACTTCTGGGGTGACTTGATTGCATTAGGGCATCTGGTTTGTGGACATTAGAATCCAATGAGAACCCAAAGTGAGAACATTAGTCTTAAAATGTTACTACATTCGGCGGGCCCTTAATGATTTTAGCTGGTGCTTCATTTTTTAGAGACTAACGACGCATCGTGCTCCTACCTATTTGTGCTCAAAGGAGGCCGCTTCTTCTGCGTAATGAAAGCAGTTTAATGTGGCTTTTGGTTTTTCTGTGACCGACTGCTCACTCGGTGGGGGGGAGTGGGGGGTGGGGCACCGTGCTGGCATAATAACAGAACGAGGCCAGGTACGGCTGTTGCTATAGCAATTGTAATTACAAAAGGGTTCATTAACTCTCTACAGTTTTACCAGTTATAGTGGGATTTCACATTAGGAAGAAATTTACATATTCAGGAAATGAATGCTATTGTCAGGGAACCAATGTCATTAAAATGAGAGCAAACAACCCCCCGACCAAGCAGGTTATGCTGATATTGGTATATCTGTTGTGTGGCATGGTGCAATAATAAAGTGCCAAGGGACCGCTCCATAAAAATGATGTCATTGTTTGAAATAAGCACTTTAGACCAACCCTGAGGCAGTGGCTGTGCGGCTCACTGTCTTTACTGAACTTGATACAAGCAGGAGGATTTTAGAAGCACATTATGATTCACATTCAGAGTGTTTAATAGTCACATGTACAGGGTTGCAGGTGTGATTACAGTGAACAGTGAAAATCTTAGGCCACGAGCTCCAACATGCAGGACTAGTGAAATAAAATAATTAAATGATAATAAAAAACAACAATATAAAAAGATATAGCACTATATACATAATAACAACTGTGGCAGTGATGAATAAATAAATGTCCATTGGGGTGGAAGCAGAGTAAAGACTGAGGGGGTGGGGGAGAATAACCATAGGGGGTGTAGCATAACCATTGAGGGTGGTGTTGGGATCAAGTAAAATAAAATTTAAATTCACGAGGACTGCAAAGTTTCATTATACATTACTGTATGTTAAAACTAGTACTGACTGTTAAAAAGGTAAGAAGAACACATTGGTCATCTGAAGGATTTTGAATGGCGGTAGACGGCTGTGACTAGAAGAGCTAAATTCTTTCTACGCTCACTTCAAGGCAAGCAAAACTGAACCATGCATGAGAGCACCAGCAATTCCGGACGACTGGGTGGTCTCGCTCTCTCTAGCTGATGTAAGTAAACAGGTTAACATTCACAAGGCCAGAAGGCAAGACGGATTAACAGGACGCGTTGTGACGGCCCTGAATATGTCTGAACTGTTTCAGTGCTTCTCCTTCCATTAGGGCGCTTCCCCTTTAATTCCCAATTAGATAGTGTTTCTCCTTCCAATAGGGTGCTTCCCCTTTAATTCCCAATTAAATAGCCAGCATCAGCTGTGCAAAAGTGGGGTTGTGATGGAGACGCGAATGAGGATGTGGTCAACCCTCAGTTACGAAGCTGCTCTCTTCCGTTTGTTTTGTTGCATATAAAAGTGTGCTTTGTAGCCTAATAGCAAGTTTACCCAGAATTGGATCCACTCATTGCTTCTGTTGAAAGACACATCTCCGTTGTTCTTCGTGGCCTTTCTCTGCTGGAGGTCTGTTGTTGGATTGGATTGTATGACTGACCACAACCTTTTTGTATACGGTATTTCATTTGTTTTGGTGTGACATATACTGTGATGATTTATGTAGTTGAGGACTTATTAAGATTTGATACGCTTTATGGTTGTGTGGTAAAATAATTGTTATTTTGATTGTATGATTGATACTGGGTTTACGCTACACTTGTATGACCGGACAAACATTGCTTGACTAAGGTCACTTGAGTGCCCTGAACTCCTTTACCGGGCTGGACTCTTTTTAGGCCCGAGGTACAGGACTTTTCTGGAGGAACCAGAATTCATTATTTGTTTTATTATGTGTGTGTATGTGATCATTTATGTTGGTAATACAACCAATGCAAAATAATAGTTGTGTTGAAGTTATTTCCAATGTTTTAAAAGTGTATGTCCATCCTGACTTTTACAGGAGTCTTTTGTATTGGTGTAGACTTGATGGACCAGATGGGACTCATTCCCTCTCAAACCAAAAGGAGAAACTAATATTTTCTCAGTTCGGCACAACCTACCTGGCACCCCTATAAACAATAACCTCAAGTCAAAACCGTTACAGCGTACTCCGAGCATGCGCTGACCAGCTGGCAAATGTCTTGACTGACATTTTCAACCTCTCCCTGACACAGTCTGTAACACCTACATGTTTCAAGCAGACCACCATAGTCCCTGTGCCCAAGAATGCCAAGGTAACCTGTCTAAATTGCTCACGCCCAATGGCACTCACATCTGTAGCAATGAAATGCTTTGAAAGTCTGGTCATGGCTCACGGCAACACCATTATCCCAGACACCCTGGACCCACTCCAATTCGCATACCGCCCCAACAGATCAACAGATGACAATCTCTATTGCACTCCACACTGCTCTCTCCTACCTGGACAAGAGGAACGCCTACATGATAATGCTGTTCATTGACTATAGCTCAGCATTCAACACCATAGTGCCCTCCAAGTTTATCACTAAACTCCGGAACCTGGAACACCTCCCTCAGCAACTGGATCCTGGACTTCATGACGGGCCGCCCCCCCAGGTGATGAGTGTAGGCAACAATACATCAGCCATGCTGACCCTCAACACGGGGGCCCTTCGGGGGTGCGTGCTTAGTCCCCTCCTGTACTCCATGTTCACACGACTGTGTGACCATGCACGACTCCAACACTATCATTAAGTTTGCTGAAGACACAACAGTGGTTGGTCTGATCACTGATGACCATGAGATAACCTATAGGGAGGAGGTCGGTGACGTGGCAGTGTGCCATTAATACAGGTAACATCTCATTTTGTCTGTCATAGTTGAAGTGTACATATGATGAGAATTACAGGCCTCTCTCATCTTTTTTAAGTGGGAGAACTTGCACAATTGGTGGCTGACTAAATACTTTTTTGCCCCACTGTATGTACATATCTACCTCAATGACCTCGTACCCCTGCACATGAACTTCTTACTGGTACCCAGTGCATACAGTATAGCCAAGTTATCCTTATTATATTTGTTTCTCTTTTTTTCTCTCTGCATTGTTGAGAAGGGCCCAGAAGAAAGCATTTGACTGTTAGTCTACACCTGTTACAAAGCATGTGACACATTTTTTGTTGTTGATTTGATACTATTAGGAGTCATAGTATTGGACATACAGTCAGGTCCAAAACGAACACCTTTGATAAAGATGAGCAAATAAGGCTGCATAAAAGAAATAGTACAAATAGTGAGCTATAATGTATGCTCAAGAAATCCAAAAATGGTATTATACCAATACAATTGCTCAGAGAAAAATATATATTTTTAACATTAAAGAAAGATAGGGGTCAAATGATTCGCAGCCCTGTTTTCAATACTCCAGTACCCTCCTCTTGCAAGGATAACAACACTGAGACTTTCTCTAAAATCTTTTGAGATGTTTTACCCCTGTTTTAAATATATTATTTGTTAAACAAAATGTATTTATCTGAGCAATTGCATTAGTAAAAATGTCATTTTTAAGCATACAATACAGCTCAGTAGTATTTGCACATCTTTATCAATGGGGCCAATCATTTTGGACCTGACTTTATCTTTAACTGAGTAGTGCATTGAAACACGGCAATCTCTACTTCTCCCAAAGCGGTCTGCTTTCATCTAATGTTTTGCCTAAAAAGCTATTGAATTGAAACTAATAGATTACATGAATTATCTGCGTGAAATCTTTCAGCTGGCAGAAATACAGCAATGACAATTTATGTATGAATTTGTCTCTCTGATATTAATGAATCTTTAAAGCACAATATTGGGAAGCATGAGCTTATCTCTTTTGGAGAAGAGGGTGTGGTGTATGTGCAGTAGTGTAAAGTACTTAAATAAAAATACTTTTAGTACTTGAAAGTTTTACTTTTACTCCACTACATTCCTAAAGAAAATAATGCTGTTTTTACTGCATACATTTCCCATGACACAAAAGTACTTGTTACATTCTGAATGCTTAGCAGGACAGGACAATTGTCCAATTCAACAGAACATCCCAGGTCATCCCTACTGCCTCTGATCTGGCGGACTCACCAGACAAATGTTTCGTTTGTAAATTATGTTTGATGGTTGGAGTTTGCTCTGGCTATTCGTAAATAAAAAATAAAAAACATTCATAAAAATCATGTCTGGTTTTCTTAATATGAGGAACGTGAAATTATTTATAATTTAACTTTTGATACTTGAGTATATTGTAGCAATTACATTTACTTTTGATACTTAAATATATTTCAAACCAAATACTTTTACTCAAGTAATATTTTACTGGGTGACTTTTACTTGAGTATTTTTTTTATTAAGTATTACACTTGGACTTTTTCCACCACTGTATGTGTGCTAGTAAAGTAGGTGCACAGGTAAGCAGGAATTGTTAAACTAATATGAGGATGTTCTCAAAAGTAAATTACATCCCTACCATTGATTAGAGTACTTTATCATGCCGTGCATCTCCTTTTTAGGAGCAAACAAATGAGCTAATGGAGCAGCCGGAGAGGCGGAGAGAGGCGAGGAAAGCAAAGCAGCATGTGGAGGCCTCTAAGACGCAGCTAACAGCAGGCGGCCACTCAAAAACCCAGAGCAACTGGAGTTGATAGATATTAGCACAACAAAAACTAAATTACTGCATCTCACACCATTTGACTGCACTTGGGAATATAGACAATAGAATTTGTCGGTGATCGAGAATGTTGACTGTGGAATTCTGCTAGGCTCTAGAAGTGGACAAGATGTTTTTCATTTTCACCCACACAACTAACGCACCAGTTTTGCATGAAGCTTCCACATATGGTATACAGTAAGTGTTATTTGCTGTTTCCACATGAGGTCAAGCAGACCTCTAAGAAGACTTTGGCTGAAGGTTCTCCAGATTTAGAGGATGGACGAGTAGAGAGACAACTCTGACAGAGAACAGGGGAAGCTTCAGGCTTAAAGGGATACTTGGGGGATTTGATACTCATAGACTTCCAGTCATTGAGCTAGTGCTAGTTGGCAACTTCCTTCAAACTGCACACGGAGACATACAAATGGAATCCACAAGTCCATCTGATTCTGGAAGTAGATAACTGGGCCTCATTGCCAAAATCCCAAAATATCCCTTTAAGGCTGAGGTTGAGGTTGAGGCTTCAGGAAAAAAAAAAATTCTATGCAGAAAGCCTAATCTGTCCAAATGTCGGTCTTAGCGGTTTTAGGAATGTACCAGCTAGTCTTCTTCATCATACATTTTGGTCATCTTAATCTGAAAGTGTGGGTGTCGTGTTTCTGCACACAATGCTTCTAGCATTCATTACCCATAAACTGCAGTCTTAGACATTAAAGACCCCTTTACTGAAAGGTTCTATATACAGTAAGTAGTGAAGGGAAAGAACGTTGAGGGTTCTATCCCTATACCCCAGAGTGTAATGGAGATTTTAGAAAACAACAGCTAACAAAAGATCGCCCAGTCACATCAAACTCTGAAATGACAGCTAACGTTCCCTTTTAATTTGTTTCAGCTGTTTTGTATTGACATAATGATGCTGCTGCATGACTTCGCCTGGTTAGAAAAATGGATAGCTGACTCCCAACACTGTTAGTGCTGTATGGCAGGGGGAACATTGTTGCCAAGGTCTGAGTGGCAAACAGCAAGGTTCTTACACACCTGTGCTGTTTAAAACTAAATGCTAGCTAGAAGCGAAAGGAAATACTGTGTTTTTAATAAAAGAATACACTCTTGGGTAAAAAATATGGGAACAAACTACTGTAATACACATAAGTGAATTTGTCCCAATTCTTTTGGTCCCCTAAAATGGCGGAACTATGTACAAAAAATGCTTTTATTTCTAAACGGTTAACCCGATATGGATGAAAATACCCTCAATTTAAAGCCAGTCTGTAACCTCATAGTCATTGTATAATTTTAAATCCAAAGTGCTGGAGTACAGAGCCAAAACAATATAAAATGTGTCACTGTCCCAATATTTTTGGAGCTCAGTGTAGAAATGTTTGATCAAGTCAAAATTTAACTGCCATTCCAATATAAAAAAATCAACTGTCATTCCAGCATGATGATGCAAGAGGACGGTAGTTGAACCAAGTTGCAAGTAGTCTACCAATAAGCACGTTATTTTTCAATGTATTAAGGAAAGCAAAGTTGATTCTTTAAGTCAAATATTTGAAGCAAAAGTCGCATGATAAACTATAGGCTAGATAAATTAAGTTGAAACGTTATTAGAATTTGAGCAGATTTATAAACCTGCTAAATTATCTAGCTAAGCTAGCCACTTAACTCTTTAAAATGATTTTATTTATTTATTATGGAATATGCCGAATAGAGCTACAGACCCAGCCTGACATTGGCAATTAGCTAATTGTTACTTTCATTTCAGTATTTTAGTGTGGAGTCAATTGAGGGGACTATGTTTCATGAAGCCATTAGAAGACTGTTGCTGACTGAGAGGAGTTACTGTATAAATTATATATAATCAATTATATATAATAAGCCATGGTGATTCAATAGCCCAGTTAATCATTATATGACTTTCAACACACTTTATTATTTGCACAGAAATATCAGAGGCAAAGGATCTCTTTTGGCTGCTGCTGACAACAACTGTATATAAGTTATTCTTCTACATCATAAAAAGTATATGTCTGCATAGCATTTTGTGTTAATTCATGTTTTTGCTCATTTTTTCTTGATCTCTGCTACCAGTCAGGCAACAACCCATACTGTACTGGCAGTAGGTAGCCCAGCGTCTAAGGAGTTGGACCTTAGCCACTGGATCAAATCCTGGACCGGTGCTGGAAAAAATAGACGGAATTGATCTGACAACTGGAGGGCTCCTCTCTCCATCTGGGGTGCTGGACTGCAGCTTGTACCCGTGCTCGTCTCAAATGTATGTGTCACGTCTCCTCCCGCTCTTCCCCTCCAGTGCGCACCTGCACTTCATCATTAAGCACACCTGGACTCCTTTACCTCACTCATTACCTCCCCTTTATCTGGAACTCCCTTAGGTTCCTTCCACAGGCAGTATTGTTTCTGTTGTTCATGTCTAGATGCTACTCCTACATTGTATCGTTCCATGTTATTTGTTATATTAAACTTAACACCTGCACCTGCTTCTCGACTCCCAGAGTTTACGTTACAGAATACTGCCTCACAAAATGGAAGCAGCAGGAAATCAGAACATCTCCCAGATGGTCGACGAGCAGGATACCTACTTTGTCAACACCACGACCAGCTGGCACAACTGGGGATGGCTATGGAAGAGGTTTTTCGCAGTGTTCAACGTCTCGAACATACCTTCAACTAGAGGAGTAGGAGCTCCCATCTGGTGTGCAAAGTAGAGGGAGCACTGTAGTAGGAAGCCACAGCATTACTCTACCTTCAGTCGACCCAGGTTGCCAGCACGCCAGCCCATTCAGCAACCTGCCCAGGTCAGCGATGTCCGTTTGTCCCTCCCGGATAAATATGAAGACACTTAATTTAATGCTGTGGCTTCCTACTACAGTGCTCCCTCTACTTTGCACACCAGATGGGAGCTCCTACCACCGAGAGGTCCAAGGTTACCACTGTTATTTTTCTGCTGACTGGTTGGGCAAGGAGAATGGGCCGTGGACGTCTGGGAGAAAGGAGAGTAGGTGCTGGATTTGTATGAGGGGTTCATGGATCAGTTCGGACCGGAGGGCAGAGAGGTGGGGTGAGCGCCTACTCCAACTACGGCAGGAGGACCAGACAGCTGCCGAGTACGCACTCGCCTTCCGGACAGTAGCAGCATCCAACGGATGGAATGAACCGGCGCTTTGTACGCTATTCAGAAGAGTGAGACTGCATGAGGAGGTTCAGACGGGACTGGCCTGTCAAGATGACAACTTCTGCTTTTACACACATCGCGATGGCCATCCGCCTATATAACCTTCTTCGGGAGTGTCAGCAGTCTCATCGCTTCTCTCCCTCCCTCAGTGAACACTTTGGATCAGAGCATGAACCCATGGAGGTAGGGGTCACACCCCTCCCTGCGGCAGAGTGACACAAACGGAGGCAGCTGGGGCTCTGTCTTTATTGTGGTCAAGGAGGGCACCAGCACCAGCTCCAGCTGTGTCCAGCTGAGAGCAGAGGGATGGTCACGTGATCTTTGACCTCCTGGGACAGGTGTGAGTATCCCCTCTTCATCACTTTCTGCCAAATCCTTTTTGGTGTCGATCACACTAGTTGACTGTCCCTCATGTACTGTTTCTACAGCATTAGTGGATTCCAATGTCGCTGGAAACTTCATTGACCAGACCCTTTGCCTCTTCTCTCAACATCACATCATACCCGCTCTCCTTTCCCGGTTCAAACCCTCGATAATCGGCCATTAGGTTCTGGGACCATCACACACATCACCAAACCACTCACCCTCACCGTGGAGTCCATCCATCAGCAAAACATCCCCTTCTTCATCACCAGTGCACCAGCTCATAATATCATCCTCGGCTCTCCTTGGCTTCAACACCACAACCCCAGCATCTCATGGTCGAGGATGAACATCACAGACTGGACACCCGAATGCCAGAGGGCCTGCGGTTGAGAGTCCTGTGGTTGCCCTTCAGCTCAACATCCCCGAGGTATACCAGGACCTACGTGAGGTATTTCCCGAAACCTGTGCCACCTGTCCCCCTCCTCATCGCCCCTGGGACTGAGCTATCAACCTGCTTGCAGGCTCTGTGCCACCGCACACACATCTACCCTCTGTCAGTGGCTGAAACCCAGGCCATGGAGGAGTACATCCACGAGGCGCTCCAACAAGGTTTCATTCGCACGTCCACTTTTCCTGTGTCAGCAGGTTTATTCTTCGTGGCCAAGAAGGATGGAGGGTTACTGTTAGAGGAATTCCAAATTCCTATATGTTTTGTAGCCAAAACCAAATTCACACTCTCTCTATTTCATAATAAGTTGTAAGTTTATCATTTATGCATGAAATAGATCGAGACCAGTCTTAAAAGTCAGGTAACAGCGTTTAATTCAAGAGAGTACTGGTACATACACATTTTACCACAGGTTATAAACTGAAAATGACGTCAGCGTTTTCCAAATGTTCTATCTCTTCATGACACTAGTAGAGAGGCCCTATAGTTTGAGCCTTCCCTCCTCGCCTGAAGCCAAGGTCAGTCATTGTAAATTAGCATTCTAGACAGTCTGGAGATAGTTAATTAATTTGTACAAAGGAACAGACCGTCATTGTTACTAAACTCCTGACTATATTATATACCATTTGGAATGGGAGCAAGAGAGAAAATTCATATATGTACAGTACATAATAGCATTTGGACTAGTCAGTCCTGATTGAAATGTATACATAATTAGTCATCATTGATAAAAATTCCCTTAACAGTTACGCCCATGTATTGATTACAGTGGGCTCAATGAAATCACCAACAACTACCGTTACCCTCTCCCGTTGGTGTCGGCAGCCATCGAACAGCTAAGCGGGGCCTGTTTTTTTATACCAAGTTGGACCTACAGAGTGCATACAATCTGATCTGCATCCGGGAGGGGGAAGAATGGAAGACAGCTTTTCTCACGATATCTGGTCATTACGAGTACTTGGTGATGCCATTTGGCTTAGCCAATGCTCCGTCAGTGTTCCTGGCATTCGTCAACGAGGTGTTCCGGGACATGCTCAGACACCAGGTGGTCGTGTATATCGATGACATCTTGGTCTACTCTGCTATCTTGGAGGATCACATCGCTCACGTCCAAGTAGTACTGGAACGTCTCCTGGCTAACAAACTGTTTGCCAAGGCTGTAGAAGTGCCAGTTTCATCAGCAAGCTGTCTCCTTCCTTGGCTACCAAATCAGCCCACAAGGAATGGAGATGGACGTCAGGTCACGGCCAGTCCCAACCACCATAAACTGTTTTTGGGGTTTGCCAACTTCTACTGCCGTTTCATCAGGAACTTCAGCTCCATCGCTATTCCTCACACCTCTCCCCTCAAGGTTGGTCCCCGTAAGCTAGTGTGGATTCCAGCAGCTGACGCCCCGTTGCTCAAACACCCAGTTCCCACAATATACTTTGTGGTGGAGGTGTATGCTTCAGAGGTGGGTGTGGGGGCAGTTCTGTCTCAACGACAAGGTAATCCACAAGATTTGACGTCAAGCTGACCTATCTCCCAGGTTCAAAGAACACCAATGCCTGTCCTGTCTTTATGATTCAGGAGAGGGTCCTGTCCAGAATGCACCCATAATCCCTTCTTCTCAAGTAGTAGCCCCTGTGGTCTGGGATGTAGACATACGCCAGGCTCTGGATAGGGAGCCCGCACCCACTACCTGGCTCTCTACCAGGAACCCCCCACTCCACTTGCCCTCCATGAAGCTGAGCCCCCGTGTTTGTGGGGCTGTTCAAGGTTCTCCGGAGGGTCAACAAGATGACTACCGTCTCTCACCTTCTTTCCATGTCTCCCTTGTCAGGCTGGTGGTCCCTGGTCCCCTAGCCGATGCTGTCCCCCATGACACCCCTCCGCCCCCCCCGCCCCCCCCCCCCCCGCCCCAGGACGTCGAGGGAGCTCTGCCGTCAGATCCCTACTAGACTCCCAATGTTGTGGGGGACAGTTCCAGTACCTGGTGGAATGGAAGGGGTATGGCCCAGAGGAGCTGTGTTGGGTTTCGGTGGAGGACATTCTGCATCCCAACATAATCAGTGATTTCCATCTTTGCCGCCAGGTTCGGCCGGCTCCTCGTCCAACAAGCCATCCCTCTGGCCGCACCCAGTACCCAGTAAACATGTACCCAGTAAACGTGTACCCAGTACCCAGTAAACGTGAGCCGCGCATTAGGGGTGGGGGGTTACTGTCACGTTTACTCCCGCTCCTCCCCTCCGGCTTTAAACGTCATCAGTTTACTAATCACCGGTCCTGGGAACCATCATTACGCGCACCTGGCTTTCATCATTACGTGCACCTGCACTTCGTCATTAAGCACACCTGGACTCCATTACCTCACTCATTACCCCCCCCTTTATCTGGAACTCCCTTAGGTTCCTTCCCAGGCAGTATTGTTTCTGTTGTTCATGTCTAGACGCTACTCCTTGTATCGTTCCATGTTATTTGTTATATTAAACTTAAAAACCTGCACCTGCTTCTTGACTTTGAGAGGGTTGATAACAGGTTTTTGTTGTTCGCTGTAACTTATGGGCAGAGTTGTACTGTGAAGAAGTCAGCCAGAGTTGGTCCATCATTCAAACAAAGAGATGCCTCCCTGGTCACCAGTGCATATTTCCAAACTATGTTTGCATATAATGACAAATCAATTCTAAAAACAACGCTGCTATTCTTTTGTCCATTATTTAATTGTTTATTAAATTATATTCTTCTCAAAAAATTCCTATTTAATGGTAGCAGCCATAATTCACTTTGGCTCAGTGAAGAACAACCTCTAGGGTTCCCTATGAAAGGGTTCTATATAGAACTTTTAGTGGTTCCATATATAAAGCAAGCAATAGGACTCTTTTTGGTTCTATAAGGAACCTTTTTTTCAGAGTGTGTAGCCTATTGCATCATTGCCCTAATTTGATTAATAGAGAAACATTAACTCTGGCCTAATCACAGGAAATGAAATACTTTATACTTCCTGATTAATTGTATTTACACACACCGAGAGAGGTTACTCTGCTGAGAAATTAGGTGGTAGGCAACAGGAAGTGGGTTGTTTGTTTGTGTGCTGTCAAGAATCTGGAGCTCTAGAGCCCTGGGCCAGTTTACGTGAGAATCCTTGTGGCTGCAGCTAGCGAATCAGAACTAACCTAGGGGCTCCAGCAGCAAATCAGAACTAACCTCAGGGCTGCAGCTAGCAAATCAGAACCAGCCGAGTGAATATGATTTTTTTTAAGATGCAGTGAGGATATTAGAATGTATTAGGGCTCTAAGTAGTCCATTGATTTTCGGGCTGCAGGCAAGCAGCAGCTTTTACTCAATTTCTCTGCATAATTAAGACATAATATTCAAAAGTCCACACGGTAATAAGATCCCTAAGAACAAAGCAAATAGCACCCTGTAAATAGAATATAAGTACAATCCCGGTACAGGCAACATAGGCCCTTAAATTTGCACTCCTTACAATTAGGGGGACATGTCCGATATTCATTGAGGATGAATTGTGCGAAGTGATTTTTCAGAGGAGTCCTTTCAGTAGTCCTTTAGTTTAACCAATATGCTAAGGATGCTCCAGTCTCTCGTTTCTGTGTTCAGGTGGCAAGAATAACCGTGAAAGAACACAACTCCAAAGTAGACAAACACAAGAGAGAGAGAAAATTTGGTGATAGCTTATGTCAACTGAACCTCCACTACACTGTACAAAGTAGACATTCCTTAAAACTCACTGTGGGGTGTGGGGGGGGGGGGGTCATTAAAAAAAAGTTATCCGATTGAGATGTTAAACTTCTCAATATGAAGCTGTTGATTTTGGTTGTCCATATTATTAGACGGCAGGAAATTGAGGTTTTAATGACTTCTAGCTGGGAGAATATGAGCTTTGGGAAAGTCATTCAGATTCCACACAGCGTCTCTCCAGCTCATCTGCTGATCAATCTGTTCGGTAATGAAAGAGTGCCTTGGGACCTCGATGAGCTTCTCTCATCTCGCTGCTGAACAGGGAATAATACATAACCTTTATGCCATCGAGATGTAATTTACTTGATCGTAGCTAGCTGTAATTAGAAAAAGAAAATGGCGTGGGGGACGTACTTTTAAAGGACCGTTCAAAGTTGAGGTGGGTGTTTTCCCTTGACTTTGTGTGGCTTTAATGTTTCAGATGGAACTCAATCATGTTGCATTGCACTTCCTTTCCAACGTGTCTTTTCTAATATTGTGCACTACTTTTGATGTAAAATAGTAATCATTCAAAATGCCGAAAACAGTGATAGTAATAAATACCTTACAGTGAGTCTGATATACACCACCTATACTTTAACATTTAAGACCAACACAGTCTAAAATTCATGGCAGTTCTACACACGTTTCCATTCTCAGCTTGCTCTTGTATAAAGGCAACACTTCTGGGCCTCAAAATTGCACAATAAATGAATACAGTCCCCACTTCATGTTTCTCATATGAGGTCACCATTTGAAAAACTGTATTACTCTGAGTCTGAGGTTTCTGAGATGCCAGTAGGGTCAACAGTGTCATTGATTTTCCCACCTCATATTGTAGGTAGTTGTATTTTGTTGAAAATCCTTCAGCGCAGTATGCGGCTGTCTGGAACCACGGGTGATTTATCAAGTGTACTGAACCGCCTTCTCTGCTCCTTGGTACCAGTCCAGAGTAACACCAGTTACTGGGTGATTAATTAGGTGCAATGTCATACCATCCGGCTGATAGAATGAACATAACGTGGCTGGACAGGTCAATAAACATCATTTATAATGGAACTGGGGAATGTGTTAGCCCGCCAAACTAAAGCTAATTAGGAGACTTTGAGATCATAAATGGGTAGAGATGCTAGGCTATTCAATATTCTTCTGTTCACAACACAATAATGAAATGGGCAAAAGCACGGTTTAACCCACAACATTGTGCACAGGGATGCCATTCTCCCCACAGGACAAGATAGATGTGTGAAGAAGCTTTGGGATGAAAAATTGTCCTATCCCTGGGTTCTGGTGACTTGTGAGTCAAGCCCATGCGTCAAGCGTCAAGCGGTAATCAGACTTTGAGGTGTAATCAGGTGAGATGTTGCACCAATGATTAAGGAGAGGTGAGAGAGAGGGAGAGCGAGCGAGAGAGGCGCCACTGACATATGGAAATAAACGGAGCGCCAGCTCAGTCTAATCAGTGGAGGGAAGAGATAGAAAAGAAGAGATTGAAAGAGAGAGCGCTAGAGAGAGAGAGAGAGGGAGAGAGAGAGAGAGCTAGAGAGAAAGGGGTTAAGAGATAGGACAGGGTGAGAGAGGATAGAGAAAGGGATAGAGGAGAGTGAAAGGGAGAGAGGGGGGAGGGGATAGAGAGAGAGAGAGAGAGAGAGAGAGAGAGAGAGAGAGAGAGAGAGAGAGAGGGGGAATACAGAGAGAGATAGCAGATTCCCTGAAAGCTGTCGAGTGGCATAGAGCTAATAATCAGTTTGTTCTTTGCTGATTACAGGCTAATCATGACCCAAACACAGAGAGAGCAGAGAGGAGAACCACCATCCATCGCCTGGAATACACTTACCCAGTGTCACCTCGCCTCGCTCCCAGTTTCCTGCCTCTGCCTCAGAGACACGTGACCAGTAATCTGTGGAAGAGGAAAGAAAGAAATCAACATGTATTATGTATTAAGGAGCTTCCCTGACGTTCCATTGGTGACAATATTTATGCTGTTATGAATTCTAATTTGCATCCGAATGAGTACAACAAGAAAGCAAAAGTAAACACACAGATACAGTGTAAAACAATGGCAGGCAAGTAGCTCCACCTCCAAGCTATTAAGTGTGTATAATAATCAACGTTTAAAACCCACATTGAAGAACTCATCTAATCATTCCAGTTTTGATACAGAACTAAGTGTTTCAAACCAAAGCCATTTGAATTTACAATAACTCAGCTGATTTGGGAATGTAATGGTGGTGAAATACTTAACAATGTCATCCCACACTTTGGTATATTCTGATCCAGTGCTACTCTTCATGTACTGTAGTAAGACTAATCAGAGCAGTACAAGAATCTGACAGATACACCCTGAAATGATTGATTGGATATCAGCTATTCCTATTTCTAGGCTTTTTGTTTTGCCGTTAATCACCTCAAACCAATAACTCTAAATGCTAATCTGTATAATAATGTGAGCAGCAGAACATAACAGAACTCTCAGTCCCAGGTTGTGTCTCCTGGTAGTAGAGAGAGAGTGGCGGTGGTGTATCTATCTCTCCGTCATTAGCTTCAACTCTCTCCCACACCACACTGGAGCCTGCCTGCATTGCCATAGCTGCCTGTGAAATTGGGCCGAACTAATTAGAATTTAAATGAAACCATAATTGGACATTTTGTGCTTGTCATACGATGAAAGACAGATGGGTTTGTAATTACATTACCAGTCTGACATCACCGTGGTCTGCTACACACAGCATTCACTGCACTGCACCAAGTGTACCAGCTCGTTCCAAACCATCCCATCCCTGATGCCCTTCATGGAGTACTGCAAAGGGGTGGCTGTGGTGGCACTGGTTCAAAGGCAATTTACTGTAGATTTTTTTAAGCACGTTCTGGCAGTGTTGACACTGGGGTATTTAGGCTCATTCAACAGAATCAGGATAAATCACTACAGTTAGCTAGCTGCATCACATCAGAGGCCTCAAAATATGATATTTGAATGTGGTAGAAAGGGTGGAAAACAGCAATAAAACAAAGACAGTGAATACAGTATATCAGCGTTGTCTGCATTTCAGCATAAGGCCTTACTCAAGACCAGTCATGGTTGGAATTCTATTAAATTCCCACTCGACCACTCTCCTACATATTCATATACTGTCCATCCCTATAGCTACAGTGGCTAGCGAAATAATTCACCCCCCTGGCATTTTTCCTATTCTGTTGCCTTATAACATGGAATTAAAATAGATTTTCTGGGGGGTTTGTATCATTTGATTTACACAACATGCCTACCACTTTGAAGATGCAAAACATTTTTTATTGTGAAATTAGCAAGAAATAACACAAAAAAAGCCAGAAACTTGAGGGTGCATAACTATTCACCCCCCCCCCCCCAAACTCATAACTTTGTAGAGACACCTTTTGCAGCAATTTCAGCTGCAAGTCTTTTTGGGTATGTCTCTATAAGCTTGGCACATCTAGACACTGGGATTTTTGCCCATTCTTCAAGGCAAAACTGCTCCAGCTCCTTCCGCTGGTGTATAGCAATCTTTCAGTCATACCACAGATTCTCAATTGGATTGAGGTCTGGGCTTTGACTAGGCCATTCCAAGACATTTAAATGTTTCCCCATAAACCACTCAAGTGTTGCTTTAGCAGTATGCTTAGGATGATTGTCCTGCTGAAAGGTGAACCTCCATCCCAGTCTCAAATCTCTGGAAGACTGAAACAGGTTTCCCTCAAGAATTTCCCTGTATTTAGCACCATCCCATCATTCCTTCAGTTCTGATCAGGTTACCAGTCTCTGCACCAGACATAGTGTTTATCTTTAAGGCCAAAAAGCAAAATGTTAGTCTCATCTGACCATAGTACCTTCTTCCATATGTTTGGGGAGTCTCCCACATGCCTTTTGTCAAACACTTTAAGCAATGGCTTTTTTCTGGACACTCTTTCGTAAAGCCCACTCCATACACTGTGGAGTGTATGGAGGGTACGGACTTGGACAGATACTCCAATCTCCGCTGTGGAGCTTTGCAGCTCCTTCAGGGTTATCTTTGGTCTCTTTGTTGCTTCTCTGATGAATGCCCTCCTTGCCTGGTTTGTGAGTTTTGGTGGGCGGGCCTCTCTTGGCAGGTTTGTTGTGGTGCCATATTCTTTCCATTTTTTAATAATGGATTTAATGGTGCTCCGTGGAATGTTCAAAGCTTCGGATAATTTTTTATCACCCAACCCTGATCTGTACTTCTCCATAACTTTGTCCCTGACCTGTTTGGAGAGCTCCTTGGTCTTCATGGTGCCGCTTGCTTGGTGGTGCCCCTTGCTTAGTGGTTTTGCAGATTCTGGGGCCTTTCAGAACAGGTATATATATATATATATACTGAGATCATGTGACAGATCATGTGACACTTAGATTGCACACACCTGGACTTTATTTAACTAATTATGTTACTTCTGAAGGTAATTGGTTGCACCAAATCCTATTAAAGGGCTTCATAGCAAAGGGGGTGGATACATATGGGGTGGCAGGGTAGCCTAGTGGTTAGAGCATTGGACTAGTAACTAAGAGGTTGCAAGTTCAAATCCCCAAGCTGGCAAGGTACAAATCTGACATTCTGCCCCTGAACAGGCAGTTAACCCGCTGTTCCTAGGCTGTCATTGAAAATAAGAATTAGTTCTTAACTGACTCACCTAGTTAAATAAAGGTAAAGTTTGCACGCACCACCAGATATATTTTTAAATTTCACTTCACCAATTTAGACTATTTTGTGTATGTCCATTACATGAAATCCAAATAAAAATCCATTTAAATTACAGGATGTAATGCAACAAAATAGGAATAACGCCAAGGGGGATGAATACTTTTGCAAGGCACTGTAACTACCACTCTGTTGAGGAGACAACAAAAGGAGCTGATTCTCTATTTCATGTTTCTCTTGAAGGACGCCGGCCATAGCTACGGCTATCATATCTCTCTGAGCTCGAAGGACCTCAAATAGCACCATATTCCTTCTAAAGTGCTGCACTGCATAGAGAATGTGGTGCCATCAGGGACGCACCCTGGGTGATATAAATTACTGTGCGAAGCGGCGAGGCAGTAGTGCTGGTAGGGAGACATCTCATAGACTGCTAGATTGTCATCTAGTTCATCCGCAGGCCTCCGACATATGCCTCATAAAGATTTCTATTAGGTCAATGTGATGCCGCCGGGATGGGAAGAGGGAGATTACACCATAAGAGTACTGTAGCGGTATAGTGGAGGCTCGTTCAGTAGCTAGAGACAAAATAAACCACTCTGATCCAACCGTTAAACCAAAAAAGAGATTGCCCTGATGTACTGCTGGTTCCCAACGCAATGCATACACACACGCACACGCACACAAACACACACACACACACACACACACACACACACACACACACACACACACACACACACACACACACACACACACACACACACACCAGTTCTTAAAATGCTCCCCACTACTCAAAATACACGCTTGAGGCATGAACACGCTGCAATGTCTATTAAGCACCAGCATTAGTATTTTTCACAGTGTAACATTTGATGTAACCAGTTTTATGCTGTTTTATTGACAGTTTTTTTAAATGTGTATTATTACTGTCAAAGGCACAGCCTACACCACACTGTCTAGCATGCACAATAATGAATAAGGACTCAATTAACTGATCATTTAAATAAACTTGCCAATGGGAGAAAACCCACTACCGAGCAAGCTTTTGGCATACCGCAGAAAGGGAATGTCCCTTATGGTTATCATTGCCATGTCAACCCAATTCATGTCCCCTACAATTGCACATAATATTTGCCTTCATCATAGTCTTCAACCACCATATCTAATTTGTCTTCAATCACCATATCTGATCTGTCTTCAGCACGGACTTCAACCATCATATCTGATCTGTTTTCATCATGGCCTTCAACCACCATATCTGACCTGTCTTCATTATGATCTTCAACCACCATGTCTGATCTGTCTTCAACCACCATATCTGATCTGTCTTCATCATGGTCTTCAACCACCATATCTGATCTGTCTTCAGCCACCATATCTGATCTGTCTTCATTATGGCCTTCAACCACCATATCTGATCTGTCTTCATTATGGCCTTCAACCACCATATCTGATCTGTCTTCATTGTGGCCTTCAACCACCATATCTGATCTGTCTTCATTATGGCCTTCAACCACCATATCTGATCTGTATTCATCATGGTCTTCAACCACCATATCTAATTTGTCTTCAATCACCATATCTGATCTGTCTTCAGCACGGACTTCAACCATCATATCTGATCTGTTTTCATCATGGCCTTCAACCACCATATCTGACCTGTCTTCAACCACCATATCTGATCTGTCTTCATTATGGCCTTCAACCACCATATCTGATCTGTCTTCATCATGGTCTTCAACCACCATATCTGATCTGTCTTCAACCACCATATCTGATCTGTCTTCATTATGGCCTTCAACCACCATATCTGATCTGTCTTCATTATGGCCTTCAACCACCATATCTGATCTGTCTTCATTGTGGCCTTCAACCACCATATCTGATCTGTCTTCATTATGGCCTTCAACCACCATATCTGATCTGTATTCATCATGGTCTTCAACCACCATATCTGATCTGTCTTCAACCACCATACCTGATGTATCTTCATCATGATCTTCAACCACCATATCTGATCTGTCTTCATTATGGATTTCAACCACCATACCTGATCTGTCTTCATCATGGTCTTCAACCCACATATCTGATCTGTCTTCATCATAGTCTTCAACCACCATATCTGATCTGTCTTCATCATGGTCTTCAACCACCATATCTGATCTGTCTTCATCATGGTCTTCAACCACCATATCTGATCTGTCTTCATCATGGTCTTCAACCACCATATCTGATCTGTCTTCATCATGGTGTTCAACCACCATATCTGATTTCTCTTCATCATGGTCTTCAACCACCATATCTGATCTGTCTTCATCATGGTCTTCAACCACCATATCTGATTTCTCTTCATCATGGTCTTCAACCACCATATCTGATCTGTCTTCATCATGGTCTTCAACCACCATATCTGATCTGTCTTCATCATGGTCTTCAACCACCATATCTGATCTGTCTTCATCATGGTGTTCAACCACCATATCTGATCTGTCTTCATCATGGTCTTCAACCACCATATCTGATTTGGGGTCTGTTTGTGATGATGATGCAGAGAAATGACAAGTATCTGGTTGTTTACTTGGTCTTCTCCTGGTATTTTAGATATATGTTTTATTGCCTCATATACCAGATAAGTGCAGTGAAATGTGTTATTTTACAAGGTCAGTCAGAGGGGCCAATTTGAGTTATGTGTCTTGGAAAATAGGGAAATTTAATTTAATTTTGGCTCGGGTATTCAAACCAGCGACCTTTTGGTTACTGACCTAAAGCTCTAACCGCTAGGCTACCTGCCACCATTATTTACATGCATTAAGCGATATACCACCCCCATTACAGTGTCCATTACAGTACCTATCGACTGGATATTTCTAAGGCATTGGTGAGGCATTCATGAAATAACAGTATTCATTGGATCACTTTGCAAAGTTAAAAAAGCCTTAAAACCAAAACAAATGCCAATTATACATCAGTTTTTTTATGCCTTGAAAACAAACTTCTCATCCAGTCAATATTCAGCAAAGAGAGGGAAGAGAGTAAAGTAAAGCACAAATGTTACAGTGTTACAGTGTTATTCTGGGATAAAACAAGATAGAATCAACGAGATTAGCTGTGACGACTTGCTATGCATTTTGCAAACACTAACAACCGAGGCACGCTCAGTATTCTCATTGTCAATATCCTAAAATGACATATCAACAGCCGTGATGTTATTCTTAACCATGTCTTTGTGTAAGTAGTGTTTCTTACCACCAGTACTGTAGGGTAGTGATCCACAGTGCAGTACAGACTGTATCAGCCCTATAATCCCTAACCTTTCCTTTTCATATACCTCCTCTGACGCCATGGAATGATTGGCTCCTCAAACCCTGATGGAAAACATTTTATATTAATTGAGACCTCCTTAAAGGTGCAATCTGGGATATTTTCTAACATTTTGTCATTAAAATGAATGACATAAGTGGCTGTCATTGGGGTGAAACACAAATCCCAGATTGTAGCTTTAATAAACCATGTGGAGGGTTCTTCTCATGGCTTACAGTGAAAGATCAGGATATCCCACTGAGATACAAGTGAATCTCTGTAAACCCACCAAACTAAACTAAAGTTTTGATGTAATTCTCAATCAAATGTTAGTGGTTTTTAAGTTCATAGCTGTCTTTAATACTGTTGATGAGATATCATTTCAAATGGCGCAGGTCAATGATACATTAAAAAGATACATTTGATTATGTTATTCAGAAAACTGAATCTGGGGGAGAATTACCTGTCTGTCGTGAACTCTGAAGGGGGAGATGAATAGTCCCATTCAGAATTACATCCCATTCTTTTGTATCCAAATCAGCTTACTCATTGTTTGGACAGATAGCAAAACAATGATATTAAAATTCAGCTCAGGCTTTAGTGACTGTTCCAAGATGTCAGTTGGACGTGGAACATTGCGGTTGAAAATTCTGCAATGATCAAGTGTGCATACTGGTTTGTACTCCGGCCACATTGTGTAAACACACACACACTGACACAAACATACAAACACACTCAAATGTGTGGAATAAAACACACTCTGGAATGCAATCTAGCAACAGTGCCCAGCAAAAGAAGGATTTGTCTGTTCGCAAAATAGTGACTGTACAATAAGAGCTCATTTTGACCTTTTCTAATAAATCTATTATATCAATTGATAAACAACTGAATGTTAGTGCAATATATGTTATCACGGTACATCATGTACTGTAGTACCACCAAACTCAAACGGCCTGCATTACTTAGCTTTGTCTGCATTCTAAATGTATTTGAACCAAATCGTCCATGATACGACACATACTGTAGAGCTAGCTACAGTATGTTTACCTCTGTGGTGGTGCACGCGACGGAAATCTGCTTAGCTAGGAAAGGCTATGGTGCTTTATAAATTACAGGGCATGATTAACATGATTAGCAGCAATTTCACACTTGGGGAGAGTTGATAGATGTAGTGAAGTGTGAGGATAGCAGCAGAGGTAAGTCCTACATGTATTAGCTATTAACCCATAAGAGTCTAACCCTGTCTAAGTCTGGGGAAGGGATGGGGGAGGGGGACAGGGGATGGGGGGTGGGTTCTAAGGTATATGGAATTGTTTTAAGAAAGTCATACCAATTGTGCTATTTTATTTATGATTTTTAGACCCCTTGAAGTATCAAACAAATATATAAAACAATTAGTTGATAAAAAATATATATATATTGGGCCTTACTGCTGTTAGCCTATACAAATGCATTGAATAACAGATTCACTACACGGAACAATAGATAGTCCCCCCAAAAATCTGTGTCTGTTCTATTTCTGAGAGATATAAGAAAGATCAGAAAACATTTATTTTGCCATGTATTTAACCCCTTGTTTTTGGCACTAAACAGTCTAACCATTGTGGTCGTTAGAGTCTCATCTATCCATAGAGAGGTCATGATCATTTTTTATCCAAACCGATAAAGCAAAAAAAAGACAGATACATTATTTCTAACTTCAACTGACAGATTTTTATTGGGATTTTAAAAAACATGTTATGCTAATTAGATTTCCACGGGAGCCCGGATATCAACCTTAAGGGTTAAAAAAAGGTAAGGCCTTGGATCAGAAAACCAGTCCGTATCTGGTGTGACAACCATTTGCCTCATGCAGCGTGACACATCTCCTTCGCTTAGAGTTGATCAGGCTGTTGATTGTAGCCTGTTGTCTTACTCCTCTTCAATGGCTGTGCGAAGTTGCTGGATATTGCCGGGAACAGGAAAACTCTCTCGTACACGTCGATCCAGAGCATGCAGAGTATGCAGGCCACAGAACAACTGGGACATTTTCAGCTTCCAGGAATTGTGTACAGATCCTTGTGACATGGGGCTCTGCATTATCATGCTGAAACATGAGGTGATGGAGGCGGATGAAGAGCACCACAATGGGCCTCAGGATAAAATGCAATTATGTTTGTTGTCCGTAGCTTATGCCTGCCCATAACATAATCCCATCGCCACCATTGGACTTTCTGTTCACAACGTTGACATCAGCAAACCGCTTGCCCAGAGGACACCATACACGTGGTCTGCAGTTATGAGGCCGGTTGGACGTACTGCCAAATTCTCTAAAACAACATTGGTGGCGACTTATGGTCGAGAAATGAACATTATATTCTCTGGCAAGAGCTCTGCTGGTCATTCCTGCAACCAGCATGCTAACTGCACGCTCCCTCAAAACTTGAGACATCTGTGGCATTGTGCTGTGTGACAAAACTGCACATTTTTTGTCACACAGCACAACTGTCTTTTATTGTCCCCAGCACAAGTACACCTGTCTAATGATCATGTTGTTTAATCAGCTTATTGATGTGCCACAGCTGTCACCTGGATAGATTATATTGGCAAAGGAGAAAGCTCACTAACAGAGATGTAAACAAATTTGTGGACAACATTTGAGAGAAATAAGCTTTTTTGTGAGTATGGGACATTTCCAGGTTCTTTATTTATTTTTCACCCCTTTCACCCACAATTTTGTGGTATCCAATTGCTGGTTACAGTCTTGTCTCATTGCTGCAACTCCCATAAAGACAACCCAACCACACTGCTTCTTGACACAATGCCCACTTAACCCAGAAGCACCAATGTGTTGGAGGAAACATCATACAACCAGCTCACCACAGGAGTAACTACAGCATTCCTGCAGGTCAAACCCTCTCCTAACCCAGACAAAGCTGGGCCAATTACACACCCCTCCATGGGTCTCCCGGTCAGCAGCAACAGAACCTGGACGCGAACCAGGATCTCTAGTGGCACAGCTAGCACTGCAATGCAGTCTCTTAGACCACTGCACCACGCAGAAGGCCTTTCTGGGTTATTTTATTTCAGCTCATGGAACATGGGACCAAAACTTTTCATGTTGCATTTATATTTTTGTGAATTGTACATAGCAGAGGTCCCCTGTGCACTAACCATTAATTATCTGTAATCAACACTGAGTCACTAGGTAAGTGATTAACCACACACCATGCATGCTATATCACACCATGCTATATCATACCATGCATGCTATATCACACCATGCTATATCATACCATGCATGCTATATCACACCATGCTATATCACACCATGCTATATCACACTATGCTATATCGCACAATGCTATATCACACCATGCTATATCATACCATGCTATATCATACCATGCTATAACACACCATGCTATATCACACCATGCTATATCACACCATGCTATATCACACCATGCTATATCATACCATGCTATATCACACCATGCTATATCACACCATGCTATATCACACAATGCTTTATCACACCATGCTATATCACACCATGCTATATCACACTATGCTATATCACACCATGCTATATCATACCATGCTATATCACACCATGCTATATCACACCATGCTATATCACACAATGCTATATCACACCATGCTATATCACACTATGCTATATCACACCATGCTATATCATACCATGCTATATCACACCATGCTATATCACACTATGCTATATCACACAATGCTATATCACACCATGCTATATCATACCATGCTATATCATACCATGCTATAACACACCATGCTATATCACACCATGCTATATCACACCATGCTATATCACACCATGCTATATCATACCATGCTATATCACACCATGCTATAACACACCATGCTATATCACACCATGCTATATCACACCATGCTATATCATACCATGCATGCTATATCACACCATGCTATATCATACCATGCATGCTATATCACACCATGCTATATCACACCATGCTATATCACACCATGCTATATCACACCATGCTATATCACACCATGCTATATCACACCATGCTATATCATACCATGCTATATCACACCATGCTATATCACACCATGCTATATCACACAATGCTATATCACACCATGCTATATCACACCATGCTATATCATACCATGCTATATCACACCATGCTATATCATACCATGCTATATCACACCATGCTATATCATACCATGCTATATCACACCATGCTATATCACACCATGCTATATCACACCATGCTATATCACACCATGCTATATCACACCATGCTATATCACACCATGCTATATCACACCATGCTATATCACACCATGCTATATCACACCATGCTATATCACACCATGCTATATCACACCATGCTATATCACACCATGCTATATCACACCATGCTATATCACACCATGCTATATCACACAATGCTATATCACACTATGCTATATCACACCATGCTATATCATACCATGCTATATCACACCATGCTATATCACACCATGCTATATCATACCATGCATGCTATATCACACCATGCTATATCATACCATGCATGCTATATCACACCATGCTATATCACACCATGCTATATCACACCATGCTATATCACACCATGCTATATCACACCATGCTATATCACACCATGCTATATCACACCATGCTATATCACACCATGCTATATCATACCATGCTATATCACACCATGCTATATCACACCATGCTATATCACACAATGCTATATCACACCATGCTATATCACACCATGCTATATCATACCATGCTATATCACACCATGCTATATCACACCATGCTATATCACACCATGCTATATCACACCATGCTATATCACACTATGCTATATCACACCATGCTATATCATACCATGCTATATCACACCATGCTATATCACACTATGCTATATCACACAATGCTATATCACACCATGCTATATCATACCATGCTATATCATACCATGCTATAACACACCATGCTATATCACACCATGCTATATCACACCATGCTATATCACACCATGCTATATCACACCATGCTATATCATACCATGCTATATCACACCATGCTATAACACACCATGCTATATCATACCATGCTATATCACACCATGCTATATCATACCATGCTATATCATACCATGCTACATCATACCTGCTATATCATACCATGCTATAACACACCATGCTATATCCCACTATGCACAAGGGATCATGACCACATTTCTCTCCCTCTCTGACAAAACCAGAGGACCACAATTAAATACATTTGACAACTTTGCACAAGTTTGCTAAGTAACATTTCGTAAAGAATGTATACCTTGTACAGTTGTTTCTTAGGGGTTACTATTGAAAGCCCATGTAATGCTACCCATTATATTGGCTGTTCAGGTTTTACATATTAGTTACAGTACATGTACGAAGCGTCCTCCTTACCTCGCAGTTGAGTATGATTTTTTAATATATTTTTTTATTTAACTAGGCAAGTCAGTTAAGGACAAATTCTTATTTACAATGACGGCCTACACTGGCCAAACCCAGACAACACTGCGCCAATTGTGCGGCGCCCTATGGGACTCCCAATCACAGCCAGTTGGGATACAGCCTGGATTTGAACCAGGGTGTCTGTAGTGACAGACCACTGCGCCACTTGGGAGCCAAAAGAAGAGTATGGGTTTGAGTCATCAAGTGCTGTTATGAAACCAACCCATTAGTATATCATCAAGGCCCCTTCTTGATGGTAATGATACCTTGTCAACATTAATTTAGTTATCCTATATCCACACTCAGAACTATAATGCAGTAATGAAGGAACATACACAATTTGATTCATAAACTCACAAAACACATCTACCGTTCCATCCTGTCGTGGCGGCTTGAGTTGGGCACTATCATTCACAATGCTGCAGGACAGAAAGAGAGTTAGAGAGAGAGCGAGTGAGAGAGAGAGACTGTGAGAGTGAGAGAGAGAGTTGAAAGAGAGAGCGAGAGCTAGTGTGAGAGAGAGAGAGAGAGAGAGAGAGAGAGAGAGAGAGAGGGAGAGAGAGAGAGAGCGGGAGAGAGAGAGAGTAGAAAGATAGAGAGAGTAGAAAGAGAGAGAGAATGAGAGAGAGAGAGTGAGAGAGGATGAGAATGAGAGAGGGAGTAGAAAGAGAGAGAGAGTGTGAGAGAGAGAGAGAGAGAGAGAAGCTCACAGAGAGAAAAAATTAAACAGCCAATTATCAATCAAGGCAACAGATTGGCACGTTCAAAAAGAACCCATTCATTTCATACAGAGATTTGTGGCAGTGATTCAGCCAGCCAGCCCAGCGCCTCTGATTAGAATCCCCCGGAATAGTAAATTGCGTCTAATTAGACTGTCATGGGTTCCAGCGACTCACCTCTCCCCTCACCTGCATGTGTATTAAAACTCATTAGCCTCCTTGTTTGAGACACCACTTGCATTAATTGCCATTGATGCCCTGGCCGACACACACACACAGACAGACAGACAGCCTGCTCTCCACACGTCGTTGCGGGGGTCGTTTCATGGGGTCGTTTCATGCACCCCTGCACAGAGTAGTTATCAACATCAGGAAAGTCCTAAGAGGATAACTTTCTTTCTTTTTTTCTACACTTTCACTCGCTTTCCTTTTCCTCGCTCCTCCATTAGCCTGGAAGAGAAGGGGAGAGTACAGGAAAACACCCTGCTTCTGTACTTCTCTCTGTCCCCTCTCTCTGTCCCCTTAAACCCTCTTAAAATCAATGTACCTGAACATTTGGCATCTAAATGATTTTGTCCTGTTTAGAATAATACATGTAATTAAACTACTGGCGGTGACGGAGGGACCAGACGAAGACTCCTCTGAGTTCAGATTTGATGCCAAAATGTAATGATATGTGCCCTAACACATGGGGTGTGTTCAGTAGGCACCAACAGGAGCAAGCGTTTTCATGCTGGGAAGCACAATCAGAATACTTATTGAGTGTTCAGTTTTAAAACGTTTTGCCACATTGTAACCTACTAATCAAGACCCGGATCATGTATCTTGTAGACCAGTGTCCTCTAGCTGGTTAGTTACTACAGGTATTGCTGCTTCACTGGGATTCTGGGGAAAACACTAGTCCGTGCAATGAAGTGTTCACTCCCTAGAGAGCTCCTCCTTTAAAAACCCACACAGACATGTCTAACATCTGGTGCCAATTACGATACGATTACATTATGAAAGTGCACCAGGATTTCACATCTACAATAGGAGCCTGCAATTACTTTGTTGGCTGGTTGAGGTCATGTGGACCAGTATTTGAGCGTCGGAGCACCATGGGGGACCTTCCTGCATCCTATGTTTCTCTACGGCCCTCCTCCCACCTCCCAGGCCCTCCTCTCACCACCCAGGCTCTCCTCTCACCACCCAGGCCCTCCTCTCACCACCCAGTCCCTCCTCTCACCACCCAGGCCCTCCTCTCACCACCCAGGCTCTCCTCTCACCACCCAGGCCCTCCTCTCACCACCCAGTCCCTCCTCTCACCACCCAGGCCCTCCTCTCACCACCCAGGCTCTCCTCTCACCACCCAGGCCCTCCTCTCACCACCCAGGCCCTCCTCTCACCACCCAGTCCCTCCTCTCACCACCCAGGCCCTCCTCTCACCACCCAGGCTCTCCTCTCACCACCCAGGCTCTCCTCTCACCACCCAGGCCCTCCTCTCACCACCCAGTCCCTCCTCTCACCACCCAGGCCCTCCTCTCACCACCCAGGCCCTCCCCCTGTGTCCTGCAGCGGCAGTGGTGCCTCTCCCTCTCTCTGGCCCAGATTAATTACCCCCCTGTAATGCCTTTAGCTGGTGACAGCTGTGCGACGTGGGCAGACCGTTGATACAGCCCCTTAAATGACGGCCATCCGTCATCGCTGGCTATCAGAGCAGGCTGGAGACCATCACACACACACACACACAAACGCATGCAGGTGCACACACACACACACACACAGACACGGATGAGCACACATACGCACGTGCGTGTGTGCGTGCTTTTGCACATGTGTGTGTGTTTACCGCGCCTGTGTGTGTGTTTACCGTGTGGGTTAATTTAATATCTACACATCTAATAACCTGACTGGCTGTCAATGGCATTACAATGATGTATGGAGGGGCTCAGTGGATGTGAGAGAGGGAGCAGAGGAGACATTGCTCTTCCTCCACACTGAGTGAACCGGGCATGGTACTCGCTGGAGCCAAAACGCTGTTACTGAGCCACCGTTTCAACTGGTTTTTATTTTCACTTTCTGAAGTGTGTTAAATATTGATATACCTCCCAAAACTGTTCTGGTAATAGTTAATTGAAATTGTTCTAACCTACATAAGGACTTCATAGCACATTCATAAGCCGTACGTAATGCATTTACAAACAGTACACAAACATGAACGGTTGATGTAGGAATGCGTTATAAGGCTCAATGTATTGGTTATGAATGTGTTATGAAGTCTTCGTGTTGGTACCCTTCAAACAAAGTGTCACCACTGTGACTTATATTGTTGTCATACACACATAAACCAACAGAACACTTCTGAAACATATGCCAGTGTACGGATTGAATTTGTTCTCTCTTATATTATTTCCTAGCATTCAGCAGTTGCTCTCCTTACAGTAATGAAGTGACAGTTACTGATAGTTGCCATTAAGAAACGTTGGAGGGACATTTGCTTTCCTCTCATATGTGCAAATGCCAGGGGACTGAGTTTAGATTTAATCTCACATAACAGTAAATTCAGTTGAACTTTTCCGTTCACAAAGGTCATTTTCCACTGCATGACTTTAAACTGTTTCCTCCTCTTTGTTGTGGCATACAGGATCTACGATAAACTAGACGACGTTAGTAATATGTGAGAAGGGGGTTATCCCAAGCATGTTCTCACAGGTAAATGTGCATAAAAGTGAATCCAACATGATGGAGACAGTAAACATGTCAACATTGATTAACAGATATTTTACACCGGGAGGGAGGATCTCATGCATTTCTACACTGGAGCTGAAGGAGGAAGTGACTCGTGACGCGGAGGATACGGGCCGGATGCCACAGCGAATAATTTATTTATTTATTTATTTATTTTACCTTTATTTAACCAGGTAGGCAAGTTGAGAACAAGTTCTCATTTACAATTGCGACCTGGCCAAGATAAAGCAAAGCAGTTCGACAGATAAAACGACACAGAGTTACACATGGAGTAAAAACAAACATACAGTCAATAATGCAGTATAAACAAGTCTATATACAATGTGAGCAAATGAGGTGAGAAGGGAGGTAAAGGCAAAAAAAGGCCATGATGGCAAAGTAAATACAATATAGCAAGTAAAATACTGGAATGGTAGTTTTGCAATGGAAGAATGTGCAAAGTAGAAATAAAAAAATAATGGGGTGCAAAGGAGCAAAATAAATAAATAAATAAAAATTAAATACAGTTGGGAAAGAGGTAGTTGTTTGGGCTAAATTTTAGGTGGGCTATGTACAGGTGCAGTAATCTGTGAGCTGCTCTGACAGTTGGTGCTTAAAGCTAGTGAGGGAGATAAGTGTTTCCAGTTTCAGAGATTTTTGTAGTTCGTTCCAGTCATTGGCAGCAGAGAACTGGAAGGAGAGGCGGCCAAAGAAAGAATTGGTCTTGGGGGTGACTAGAGAGATATACCTGCTGGAGCGTGTGCTACAGGTGGGAGATGCTATGGTGACCAGCGAGCTGAGATAAGGGGGGACTTTACCTAGCAGGGTCTTGTAGATGACATGGAGCCAGTGGGTTTGGCGACGAGTATGAAGCGAGGGCCAGCCAACGAGAGCGTACAGGTCGCAATGGTGGGTAGTATATGGGGCTTTGGTGATAAAACGGATTGCACTGTGATAGACTGCATCCAATTTGTTGAGTAGGGTATTGGAGGCTATTTTGTAAATGACATCGCCAAAGTCGAGGATTGGTAGGATGGTCAGTTTTACAAGGGTATGTTTGGCAGCATGAGTGAAGGATGCTTTGTTGCGAAATAGGAAGCCAATTCTAGATTTAACTTTGGATTGGAGATGTTTGATATGGGTCTGGAAGGAGAGTTTACAGTCTAACCAGACACCTAAGTATTTGTAGTTGTCCACGTATTCTAAGTCAGAGCCGTCCAGAGTAGTGATGTTGGACAGGCGGGTAGGTGCAGGTAGCGATCGGTTGAAGAGCATGCATTTAGTTTTACTTGTATTTAAGAGCAATTGGAGGCCACGGAAGGAGAGTTGTATGGCATTGAAGCTTGCCTGGAGGGTTGTTAACACAGTGTCCAAAGAAGGGCCGGAAGTATACAGAATGGTGTCGTCTGCGTAGAGGTGGATCAGGGACTCACCAGCAGCAAGAGCGACCTCATTGATGTATACAGAGAAGAGAGTCGGTCCAAGAATTGAACCCTGTGGCACCCCCATAGAGACTGCCAGAGGTCCGGACAGCAGACCCTCCGACTTGACACACTGAACTCTATCAGAGAAGTAGTTGGTGAACCAGGCGAGGCAATCATTTGAGAAACCAAGGCTGTCGAGTCTGCCGATGAGGATATGGTGATTGACAGAGTCGAAAGCCTTGGCCAGATCAATGAATACGGCTGCACAGTAATGTTTCTTATCGATGGCGGTTAAGATATCGTTTAGGACCTTGAGCGTGGCTGAGGTGCACCCATGACCAGCTCTGAAACCAGATTGCATAGCAGAGAAGGTATGGTGAGATTCGAAATGGTCGGTAATCTGTTTGTTGACTTGGCTTTCGAAGACCTTAGAAAGGCACGGTAGGATAGATATAGGTCTGTAGCAGTTTGGGTCAAGAGTGTCCCCCCCTTTGAAGAGGGGGATGACCGCAGCTGCTTTCCAATCTTTGGGAATCTCAGACGACACGAAAGAGAGGTTGAACAGGCTAGTAATAGGGGTGGCAACAATTTCGGCAGATAATTTTAGAAAGAAAGGGTCCAGATTGTCTAGCCCGGCTGATTTGTAGGGGTCCAGATTTTGCAGCTCTTTCAGAACATCAGCTGAATGGATTTGGGAGAAGGAGAAATGGGGAAGGCTTGGGCGAGTTGCTGTTGGGGGTGCAGTGCTGTTGTCCGGGGTAGGAGTAGCCAGGTGGAAAGCATGGCCAGCCGTAGAAAAATGCTTATTGAAATTCTCAATTATGGTGGATTTATCAGTGGTGACAGTGTTTCCTATCTTCAGTGCAGTGGGCAGCTGGGAGGAGGTGTTCTTATTCTCCATGGACTTTACAGTGTCCCAGAACTTTTTTGAGTTAGTGTTGCAGGAAGCAAATTTCTGCTTGAAAAAGCTAGCCTTGGCTTTTCTAACTGCCTGTGTATAATGATTTCTAGCTTCCCTGAACAGCTGCATATCACGGGGGCTGTTCGATGCTAATGCAGAACGCCATAGGATGTTTTTGTGTTGGTTAAGGGCAGTCAGGTCTGGGGAGAACCAAGGGCTATATCTGTTCCTGGTTCTAAATTTCTTGAATGGGGCATGTTTATTTAGGATGGTTAGGAAGGCATTTTTAAAAAAATATCCAGGCATCCTCTACTGACGGGATGAGATCAATATCCTTCCAGGATACCCCGGCCAGGTCGATTAGAAAGGCCTGCTCGCAGAAGTGTTTCAGGGAGCGTTTTACAGTGATGAGTGGAGGTCGTTTGACCGCTGACCCATTACGGATGCAGGCAATGAGGCAGTGATCGCTGAGATCTTGGTTGAAGACAGCAGAGGTGTATTTAGAGGGGAAGTTGGTTAGGATGATATCTATGAGGGTGCCCGTGTTTAAGGTTTTGGGGAGGTACCTGGTAGGTTCATTGATTATTTGTGTGAGATTGAGGGCATCAAGTTTAGATTGTAGGATGGCTGGGGTGTTAAGCATGTTCCAGTTTAGGTCGCCTAGCAGCACGAACTCTGAAGATAGATGGGGGGCAATCAGTTCACATATGGTGTCCAGAGCACAGCTGGGGGCAGAGGGTGGTCTATAGCAGGCGGCAACGGTGAGAGACTTGTTTTTAGAGAGGTGGATTTTTAAAAGTAGAAGTTCAAATTGTTTGGGTACAGACCTGGATAGTAGGACAGAACTCTGCAGGCTATCTTTGCAGTAGATTGCAACACCGCCCCCTTTGGCAGTTCTATCTTGTCTGAAAATGTTGTAGTTTGGAATTAAAACTTCAGAATTTTTGGTGGTCTTCCTAAGCCAGGATTCAGACACAGCTAGAACATCCGGGTTGGCAGAGTGTGCTAAAGCAGTGAATAGAACAAACTTAGGGAGGAGGCTTCTAATGTTAACATGCATGAAACCAAGGCTATTACGGTTACAGAAGTCGTCAAAAGAGAGCGCCTGGGGAATAGGAGTGGAGCTAGGCACTGCAGGGCCTGGATTCACCTCTACATCGCCAGAGGAACATAGGAGGAGTAGAATAAGGGTACGGCTAAAAGCTATGAGAATTGGTCGTCTAGAACGTCTGGAACATAGAGTAAAAGGAGGTTTCTGGGGGCGATAAAATAGCATCAAGGTATAATGTACAGACAAATGTATGGCAGGATGTGAATACAGTGGAGGTAAACCTAGGTATTGAGTGATGAAGAGAGAGATATTGTCTCTAGAAACATCGTTGAAACCAGGAGATGTCATTGCATGTGTGGGTGGTGGAACTAATAGGTTGGATAAGGTATAGTGAGCAGGACTAGAGGCTCTACAGTGAAATAAGCCAATAAACACTAACCAGAACAGAAATGGACAAGACATATTGACATTAAGGATAGGCATGCTTAGTCGAGTGATCAAAAGGGTCCGGTGAGTGGAGAGGTTGGTTGGTGATTTAGACAGCTAGCCAGGGCATCGGTAGCAAGCTAGCATAGGATGGAGGTCTGTTAGCCACCCCTTACGTTCCGTCAGTAGATTAGTGGGGTTCCGTGTGGTAGAGGGGATTAATCCAAATCACACAACAACAACAAAAATAAAAACAATAGATATAGTTATAGAGGCCCAAGAAGAAAATATAATAATAATAATTTAAAAAATAATTTAAAAAATAATAATAATAAAAAAAAAAAAAAAATTGTCCGATTGTCTATTCAGATAGCAGCC
This sequence comes from Oncorhynchus kisutch, assembly GCF_002021735.2. Lineage (NCBI taxonomy): Eukaryota > Metazoa > Chordata > Actinopteri > Salmoniformes > Salmonidae > Oncorhynchus > Oncorhynchus kisutch. The sequence goes on from NC_034190.2 coordinate 23,779,505, forward strand.
GGTAAGAATAAAACAAAGGAAGCGAATTATTAGGTCCCTCCTTATATCCCATCTGTATGTGTGTGTGTGTGTGTGTGTGTGTGTGTGTGTGTGTGTGTGTGTGTGTGTGTGTGTGTGTGTGTGTGTGTGTGTGTGTGTGTGTGTGTGTGTGTGTGTGTGTTTGCTTACGTTTAACTGCAAATGTTTCATATAGGCCTCATATTACAGTAAAGCCCATTCTAACAACATGGACTCGCTACTTCTGCTAGTGTGACTTCAGGTCCACAAATTCAGGTCCACAAATTCAGACAAATGTAGGAAACACTGATGCATATAGAATGTAATGTAAGAATACAGCACAGCTTTAAACCTATAAGTGTCTAATGGCTATTCTTGAAGGCGATACCTAGACAGTTGCACAACTGAACGCATTCAACTGAAATGTGTCTTCCACATTTAACCCAACTCCTCTGAATCAGTGAGGTGCAGGGGGCTGCCTTAATTGACGTCATCGACACAGTTGTTGTTCGGGGTTGCTTTGCTCAAGGGCAGAATGAAAGGTTTTTCCACCTTGCCAGCGCTGGGATTCAAACCAGCAACCTTTCAGTTACTGCCCAACATGCTTAACCACTAGCTGCCACCCCGTGGCGGAATTGGTACAAACATTCACATCTGTAGGAAGTGTCACCTATTTTAGGGAGTGTACCCTATTGTAGGGAGTGTACCTTATTGTAGGAAGTGTCACCTATTGTAGGGAGTGTACCCTATTGTAGGGAGTGTACACTATTGTAGGGAGTGTACCTTATTGTAGGAAGTGTCACCTATTGTAGGGAGTGTACCCTATTGTAGGGAGTGTACCTTATTGTAGGAAGTGTCACCTATTGTAGGGAGTGTACCCTATTGTAGGGAGTGTACCTTATTGTAGGAAGTGTCACCTATTGTAGGGAGTGTACCCTATTGTAGGGAGTGTACCCTATTGTAGGGTGTGTGTACCCTATTGTAGAGAGTGTACCCTATTGTAGGGAGTGTACCTTACTGTAGGGAGTGTACCTTACTGTAGGGAGTGTACCCTATTGTAGGGAGTGTACCTTATTGTAGGGAGTGTACCCTATTGTTGTCACACCTTGGTCTTAGGTTTTTGTGTTTTCGTTATATATTTTGGTCAGGCCAGGGTGTGACATGGGTTTACGTGTTGTATTTCGTATTGGGGTTTGTAGTATTTGGGATCGCGGCTGATTAGGGGTGTTGTATAGGCTTGGCTGCCTGAGGCGGTTCTCAATCAGCTGTCAGGTGATTCTCGTTGCCTCTGATTGGGAACCGTATTTAGTTGTCTTTCGTGGGTGATTGTTCCTGTCTCTGTGTAGTGTTCACCAGATAGGCTGTAATAAGTTTCACGTTCCGTTTGTTGTTTTTTTTGTATTTATTTAGTTATTTCATGTATCGTCACTTTTCCTTCATTAAAGATGAGTAACCACCACGCTGCATTTCGGTCCGACTCTCTTTCAACAAACGAAGAACGCCGTTACAGTACCCTATTGTAGGGAGTGTACGCTATTGTAGGGAGTGTACCCTATTGTAGGGAGTGTACCCTGTTGTTGGGAGTGTACCCTACTGTAGGGAGTGTACCTTATTGTAGGGAGTGTACCCTATTGTAGGGAGTGTACCCTATTGTAGGGAGTGTACCCTATTGTAGTGAGTGTACCTTATTGTAGGGAGTGTACCCTATTGTAGGGAGCGTACCCTATTGTAGGGAGCGTACCCTATTGTAGGGAGCGTACCCTATTTTAGGGAGTGTACCCTATTGTAGGGAGTGTACCTTATTGTAGGGAGTGTACCCTATTGTAGGGAGTGCTAAAGAAACAGCGTACTTACCATGGAAGATGCATGTGTATAGGAACTGCAAATATGCATTTATTATTTTTCACCGTGACTATCATGCCAGTTCTTTGGTGGTCTAATCAATTCACTGACAGAACACACCCCGCGGGCGAAGGACCCCTACACTCACTGGCAGCCACAAAACTTTGTAGTCGTCAGCCGCTTTGCTTTCCCTCCCTAATGATAGAAATTTCACCCCATGTAGATGAAGCACATCAGTGTCTCAACAATATTTTGTTTCTGCATCATTAATTTGCAGAGAGAGGCTTGCGTTGTGGGAAAAACAAAACCAAATTAATTAGGAAGAATGGTACGAAACCAAGTCTGGTTCCAAATTGCACCCCTTTCCCTACGTAGTGCACCAGAGCCCATACACTTTTGACCAGAGCCCAATGGCCATATGTACACTACATAGGGAATAGGGTGCAATTTAGGACAAAGTCCTAAGCTGAGGAATTAATAGAAGTGGTGTTGTTCTGTTAATGGACACGAAACAAACAACACCATCATTCTTTAGAGCCAGGCTGCCTTGCTCCTCTAACTATGTTGTTGGCCATTTCTGACTCTATTACAATGTACAGAACACATTTCCACCTTTTGAAATGAGGCTTAGATGAGAGAATTGAATTAGAAATCATAACCAAGAGAGGAACATACAGAAAACAAATGAAGTATCCCCCATTCCAAACTTTCCACTGTGTTTTCGATTCTCAATGAGAACAGTGTAGATGCATGTTGTTGTTGTTGTTGTTATTCACTGGGTATTTACTTGATGATATTTTATTCTATTCTATTATCCTAAAATATAGATCCTCCTGGATATAGTTGGGCTCACAGTTGTGAGTAGTCAACAGAGCTCTTACTTAATACTGCACTCAAACCCACTCAGTTACAGCAGTGTTGATGTGATTGGTATGATATCACCCAAGGCTATGGTTTCATTCACCAGCTCAAGAGGATGAGGAAGGGGAAGGAGAGGGGCCATCCTACCTGAGGATAGTCAGCCAGACCTTCTCTTATCTCCTTCCTCTTCCTCTAATCTTCTCAGGGAGAAAATGGTGTAACTCAATTTAAGACCTGACCCAAGAAATTAATACCTCCAGCCCTCTTCTCTGCCTGCTACGATGAGGAGGGATATCTTCCTTCACAGAATGAATAGACCCTCTTTTGAACTTTTCACAGTAAGAGAGGTTTTTGACTTTATTTCAGGTTAACCTTATCTTCAAGAGGTTCTGGAACATGGCAAAGACATGACAGTATAACATTATTTTGTTAATATAGGAATTTGATGGACATTTTCTAGTACTTGGATGGACAGATAGAAGAACATTTCGGCCCACCTGGAAATAGATTTCACTATTTTGGGAAGGAATTGGTCCACCACTTTGACAGTTGTGATTGTGTTGTCTGAGCTGGAGTGTTGAGATTAAAAACTTTTCACCACAGAAGGTCTGAGAGTCTAGTAGTTCTAGTCATAATCCACCCACAGGAACCGTTAGAGGTTTTAAGATATAAAACCAAACCAGAACCCCATGTCGTGGCAGCGTTAGACTCTGTCATTGATGGATTCTAAACATGCTTTTTATTTTAGCAGTGGTGGGTGTTTCCCAAGATTAGCCAAGCACGTTATTCGAAGATCATTCTTTTTAATTGGCCATGTCATAAATCAAACATTCATTTTCATGTTGTCTTTCATGGGAAGGCCACACAGTGACTGTCGATGATGATTGGAGCTCAATCAAGTCAAGAACCTCAGCAGACCAAATCAAACAATGACTATAATATTATGTGTGTACCGGTCGGTACAGTATGTATGTACAGGTACAGTATGTAGAAGATGGTTAAAGCAGGTATGGCACTTTAACTCTGTTTACATGCCTATTTTATATGGAGAATAGAATAATGCTAAATTAACATTGTTACCGTTTATGTTACTCGTCATCACGACTGTTGTTTAGCGTTTTCACACTTCTTCCTTTATTACTGAATCCCACTATATTGAACTTCTTGTAGTCACTGCTGACACTTTAATCTTACATTTCCAATGTTAGATACCAGTGAATAACAATGTATCCTGAAAGTACTGTCCCTATGGCTATTCTACTGCATTTATTGAAATGCACAACTTATTTGAGGCACTGAAAACCGCCAGCCAGGGCTAAATCTATCTGAGAACACAAAAGAACCAGCAGCAGCGTATGACTCACACAAAACGATTCCCTGGTCCTATCCAGCGAGCGCCCAGCTTTCATCCTCCAAAGTCTGGATGAAAACCCTCATCAGTGAGCCTGATTGCAGTGAGTGTAGCGTCTTTAATCCAGTGAGTGTTTTAATTTAAATTCTAGTCCAGGAAGGGGGCTGCAATTTACAGCTGCAGGATAACGAGGTGTAGTCTGGCCTCCATTCGAGGGACGGGGGACGGGGGAAAGAAGGGGTGAGGGGCTCTTTTTAAACATGTCATGTGATGAGCCTTTGATTGGTAAAGCAAGATACTAGGCTATTTTGACAATACAGAGAGAGAGAGAGAGAGAGACAAAGAGCTAGAGAGAAGAGAGAGAAGAGAGAGAAAAATCTGTAATTTAACAATCAGGCTGGTTGAGTGTCCATTAATGATGTCATTGTCATGCTAATTAGACACAGCGCGTTGCGGAGCACATCAGAACTCTCGTCAAGTTGTGTGCTCTGATTCTCATAGGCTGCTGGTGATTTGTTTGGTTGTGAATAATGCTGCTTCCTGCAATCCACTATCCAGTTCAAACTATTACCCCAAGTTGATTCTTTACTGTCTTTACTGTCTATAATGTCTATACTGTCTATAATGTCTATACTGTCTATAATGTCTTTACTGTCTATAATGTCTATACTGTCTATAATGTCTTTACTGTCTTTACTGTCTATAATGTCTTTACTGTGTTTACTGTCTATACTGCCTATAATGTCTTTACTGTCTATAATGTCTTTCCTGTCTTTACTGTCTTTACAGTCTATACTGTCTATAATGTCTTTACTGTCTTTACTGTCTATAATGTCTTTACTGTCTTTACTGCCTAAAATGTCTTTACTGTCTATAACGTCTTTACTGTCTATAATGTCTTTACTGTCTTTACTGTCTTTACTGTCTATACCGTCTTTACTGTCTATACTGTCTATAATGTCTATACTGTCTATAATGTCTTTACTGTCTATAATGTCTTTACTGTCTTTACTGTCTATAATGTCTTTACTGTCTATAATGTCTTCACTGTCTATACTGTCTTTACTGTCTTTACTGTCTATAATGTCTTTACTGTCTATAATGTCTTTAATGTCTTTACTGTCTATAATGTCTATAATGTCTTTACTGTGTTTACTGTCTTTACTGTCTATAATGTCTTTACTGTCTTTACTGTCTATAATGTCTTTACTGTCTATAATGTCTTTACTGTCTTTACTGTCTTTACTGTCTATAATGTCTTTGCTGTCTTTACTGTCTATAATGTCTTTACTGTGTTTACTGTCTTTACTGTCTATAATGTCTTTACTGTCTTTACTGTCTATAATGTCTTTACTGTCTTTACTGTCTATAATGACTATACTGTGTTTACTGTCTTTACTGTCTATAATGTCTTTACTGTGTTTACTGTCTTTACTGTCTATAATGTCTTTGCTGTCTTTACTGTCTATAATGTCTTTACTGTGTTTACTGTCTTTACTGTCTATAATGTCTATAATGGCTTTACTGTGTTTACTGTCTTTACTGTCTATAATGTCTATAATGTCTTTACTGTGTTTACTGTCTTTACTGTCTATAATGTCTTTGCTGTCTTTACTGTCTATAATGTCTTTACTGTGTTTACTGTCTTTACTGTCTATACTGTCTACAATGTCTTTACTGTGTTTACTGTCTTTACTGTCTATAATGTCTTTACTGTCTATAATGTCTTTACTGTGTTTACTGTCTTTACTGTCTATACTGTCTACAATGTCTTTACTGTGTTTACTGTCTTTACTGTCTATAATGTCTTTACTGTGTTTACTGTCTTTACTGTCTATAATGTCTTTACTGTCTTTACTGTCTTTACTGTCTATAATGTCTTTACTGTCTTTACTGTCTATAATGTCTTTACTGTCTTTACTGTCTATAATGTCTTTACTGTGTTTACTGTCTTTACTGTCTATAATGTCTTTACTGTCTTTACTGTCTTTACTGTCTATAATGACTATACTTTATAAGACCTGCCAACTGCCTTCAGGATTGACATCAGTGCTTGTATAGACATTTTACAGTTAGCTACTCTTGAGAAAAGTAGAATGATTATCTTTTCTTGAGGGTTCGATAAGTCAGTCACAAATCTGCTTGCACAAGTCACATTCTGCAGAGATTTTTCCAGCCTCCAGCCTAACCTGTCCGTTAGCGGTTTGGTTGCAGTTCCCTGGTGTAGCTAGCTAGCTAACAAGCTAGAAACTAACCAAAACATTGTTTAGAAAGTTGCTTTTAGTTTGGTTTGCTAGATTAACATCTACTAAATTCATTTTTAAACGCATTAGTTTATTGGTGTTAAAATACACCAGTTATGATATTTTGGACCACGAGGCTGCTGATGTCATGCAGCCTTTAGTTTTTGTGTTTATACTTTTTCTTAACGACAATGATGAGTTTGATGTTGGACGACAATAGAATGTTCATGATGTCACTGCGACAACAGTCTACAGACATGTCGATAGACGCAGTATAAACCAGCCTTTAGTCTTGAACTCTTTGGTTGTTTGGTACACTACGATACTCGCTTTGTATAGCACATGTGAATCCTTAAAGAGATGGGTGGGTCATAGGCTTAAGAGGGTGTGAACGATGCTGAATGGGTGTCGACAAAGAGGAGCTCTCCAGTAGATGTACCAAAACATTCAGGGCCCATTTTCTCAAAAGTGGGGTTACAAGCAGAATTACTTTCCCATTGTTCCTCAGCTGTAGTGTATGATATACCATTTTCAAGCTCTGAGTCTCTTTAGCTATATTAGACCGAATCGAGCTGGTCGGTCACAAATGTGGTTAAAACCAAATGATTACACACCAAAATGTGTACTATTTCTGTCTATCCTCTTGCAGCTCATGCACAAAGCGATGGATGAAATTCCACAATCTCACCATGGTTGTCTAATAACAAGGAGCTCCTAACCCCTGTGCTGCAAGGCGGAACTACTGCTGTGGTCCAGATTGAAGTTACTCTCTCTGTAATGTGGTGCTAAGGATGCTGCTGGTAAGACTGACTTTGATTAAAACGAATTGAACTGAGTGATTTCACAGATATTATTGGCCACTCAGTTGTAGTCGTTAGGGTAACATCTTTATCCCGTCGTTAGTTAGCAGGTGGGGAGAGCCTGATATCATAACGGGAGGGTTCCGCTTGCTTTCATGCCCAGTGGAAAATAAATGCAATAATTCATCATGGGACGACACACACAAGCATGCATATGTGAACACATACACACACAGGCCTGCACCCACACACAGACGCACACACACCTCCATTCTCTCTCTGCCTGGTCGTTAGGGAAGGTGGAAGGAAGCTGGCTGGTGATATTGCTGGTGATTTTATCTGTGTTAGGAGGGTTATTACTGCTGCTGCTTGATAAACACATTACTGAATGATCCACTCCACACAATAGCCTCTCTCCTGTACATTACCGTGTGATTCAGTTGTCCATTGAATACATGGAGGGAGGCTGTGTCCATTTTTCAGTACTCTGATGATGAGAGTCCAACTCAGGGGCTTTACCTCTAATATATGGAGGGAGGCTGTGTCCATTTTTCAGTGCTCTGATGATGAGAGTCCAGCTCAGTGGCTTTACCTCTAATACATGTTGTAATGTGATGTGTTGTAATGGGAAGTAGACAAGATATCCAGTCAAGGTTTCCAACATTTCCGACAAGAAACAACACATCTACTGTACCTTTAGGACCTTTCTCTGCTCTCCCTCCAGCACTGATGAATAACTGACATCCCTCACCAATATGGCCCCTGCCACAACTGACACCCCTCCCCAATATGGCCCCTGCCACAACTGACACCCCTCACCAATATGGCCCCTGCCACAACTGACACCACTCACCAATAAGGCCCCTGCCACAACTGACACCCCTCACCAATATGGCCCATGCCACAACTGACACCCCTCACCAATATGGCCCCTGCCACAACTGCCACCCCTCACCAATATGGCCCCTGCCACAACTGACACCCCTCACCAATATGGCCCCTGCCACAACTGCCACCCCTCACCAATAAGGCCCCTGCCACAACTGACACCCCTCACCAATATGGCTCCTGCCACAACTGCCACCCCTCACCAATAAGGCCCCTGCCACAACTGCCACCCCTCACCAATACAGCCCCTGCCACAACTGCCACCCCTCACCAATAAGGCCCCTGCCACAACTGACACCCCTCACCAATATGGCTCCTGCCACAACTGCCACCCCTCACCAATATGGCCCCTGCCACAACTGACACCCCTCACCAATATGGCTCCTGCCACAACTGACACCCCTCACCAATAAGGCCCCTGCCACAACTGCCACCCCTCACCAATACGGCCCCTGCCACAACTGCCACCCCTCACCAATATGGCCCCTGCCACAACTGACACCCCTCACCAATACGGCCCTGCCAAAACTGACACCAGTATAATTATTCCCTTCCATCCATCCTTTGAATAATGGTTCCTACCCGATCCCTTCAACCTATAGAAAAAAATATCTGGTTTTGAAGAGCCAGTTCAAAGAGCGGCTGTCTCTCTGTCTCTCTCTCTGTGTGTGTGTCTCTCTCTCTCTCTCTCTCTGTCCCTTTGTCTCTTTGTCTCTCTCTCTCTCTCTGTCTCTCTCTCTGTCTCTCTTTCTCCCTGTCTCTCTCTGTCTCTTTGTCTCTTTGTCGCGTTGTCTGTCTGCCTGCCTGCCTGTCTGTCTGTCTGTCTGTCTGTCTGTCTGTCTGTCTGTCTGTCTGTCTGTCTGTCTGTCTGTCTGTCTGTCTGTCTGTCTGTCTGTCTGTCTGTCTGTCTGTCTGTCTGTCTGTCTGTCTGTCTGTCTCTCATCTCTCCCCCTATCTCTCTCCCTCTCTCTCTCTCTCTCTCTCTTCCCCTACCTTCCCTTTCTCTCTCCCTCACTCTCCATCTACTCTGTCTCTCCATCTCCATCTTAATTTCCTCTGTCCCTCTCCCAGGACATCAAGAGAGATTTCCTGCAGGTTATCTGTAAAGGGCCAGGATGAGCCTCGGCTACTGAGCGAAACAATTACTCACAGCTGTTCCACCATGAGCAACTCCACTTCAGGAGCACATGCCAACACACACACACACACACACACACACACACACACACACACACACACACACACACACACACACACACACACACACACACACACACACACACACACACACACACACACACACACACACACACACACACACACACACACACGTGAAGTCGCAATCACACACACGTGATGTTACGAACACACACACAGCATGTGAACATGTCTAAAGCTATTGAATTTCTCCATTGATACATCATGTTATTTCAATGTTCATTTTTGTGTCCACTCAATGTGAAGAGTAATATTTAGAGAATCATATGAATGTCTCTTCAGGTTCATCCAGACAGTGATAATGCATTGAGTTGGGAATGATATACAGTAAATTTTCTGATGACACCATGAGACATCTTAGTCAAGTCATAACTTATTGAATAATATATATGGAGTAATCTTGTCCCTTTCTCTAACCCTTCCTCTTTAAAAATCAAGACCTATTTCTAAGAGTAGAGACTTCACGAGAGAGCTTTGGAACCATTTCTGTCTCCCTTTATCTGGTCTGCTCTCTCCATCTCAGTCCCTCTCTCTCTCTGCCTCTCTCTCTCTCTCTCTCGGGTCCCTCTCTCTCTCTCCATCTCAGTCCCTCTCTCTCTCTGCCTCTCTCTCTCTGCCTCTCTCTCTGTCCCTCTCTCTCTCTCTCTCTGTCCCTCTCTCTCTCTCTCTCTCTGTCCCTCTCTCTCTCTCTCTCTCTCTCTCTCTCTCTCTTTCTCTCTCTCGGTCCCTCTCTCTCTCTTTCTCTCTCTCTCTGTCCCTCTCTCTCTCTCTTTCTCTCTCTCTCTGTCACTCTCTCTCTTTCTCTCTCTCTCTGTCCCTCTCTCGCTCTCTTTCTCTCTCTCTGTCCCTATCTTTCTTTCTCTCTCTCTCTGTCCCTCTCTCTCTCTTTCTCTCTGTCCCTCTCTCTCTCTCTGTCCCTCTCCCTCTCTTTCTCCCTCTCTCTCTCTCCCTCTCGCTCTGACCCTCTCTCTCTCTCTTTCTCTCTCTCTGTCCCTCTCTCTCACTTTCTCTCTCTCTCTGTCCCTCTCTCTCTCTTTCTCTCTCTCTGTCCCTCTCTCTCTCTCTTTCGCTCTCTCTGTCCCCCCCCCCCCTCTCTCTCTTCATCTCTTTCCCCCTCTCTCTTTCTCTCTTCTTTGAAGCAGCAACTCTATAAAATGAGCTGCAGTCAGTCTGTCATCCAATTAGAGCCTCCAGGTTACTATAGCTTCCTGGCCCACCAGGGGAGTGAATGAACTGCTGAGTCACCTAAGTCACACACACACACACACACACCCACACACACACACACACACACACACACAACTAAGAGGACTTGAGAGGAAAGTTTAGGTTTTACACCGCACCACACACACAAATACAGTTTAGTCTCTTTGGTGTAAACGCTAACTTGGTTATCTATCATAGTTCACTAACTACTGAAACAGCTCACCATTATCTCTGATACATTTTGATCTAGAACGTGTGCCAATGCATTCATAATGTGGATACTGTTGCTAAATATCAATACAATACCTCATACCTCTGACCAACCCAAACCTAATTTATACTCTGACCAACCCAAACCAAATTTATACTCTGACCAACCCAAACCAAATTATACTCTGACCAACCCAAACCTAATTTATACTCTGAAAAACCCAAAGCTTCTTTAGGAACTGACAACTAAAGATGAAAATGAAGTGATATTTTCAAGTATTTATCTAAGTTTGCCTACTTCATTATTGAGCTTGCTCTGTGAAACAACACCTACATTAGCATCCATCCGTTTGTGATTCCTCACCATAGTAAGCTGCTAGTCAGCCTTCCTTCCACTGGGTTGATCATGTGACTGAGGAACAACAGGAGCTGGTAATGCAATGTTAATCGGATAATCTTCACAGTAATTAAACAGATGGAACCAGATCTTTACTGAGCAGTGAATAAACCACACGTTCCCTGAAGGTGCAGTGACGTCTTCACTGTGAAGCTTGACAGTTCGCTGAAGGAATGGGGTCTTTGTCTGCTACGGCTAGAGTAAGCCACACGTTCCCTGAAGGAATGGGGTATTTTTCTGCTACGGCTAGAGTAGGCCACACATTCCCTGAAGGAATGGGGTCTTTTTCTGCTACGGCTAGAGTAGGCCACACGTTCCCTGATGGAATGGGGTCTTTTTCTGCTACGGCTAGAGTAGGTCACACATTCCCTGATGGAATGGGGTCTTTGTCTGCTACGGCTAGAGTAGGTCACACATTCCCTGATGGAATGGGGTCTTTGTCTGCTACGGCTAGAGTAGGCCACACATTCCCTGAAGGAATGGGGTCTTTTTCTGCTACGGCTAGAGTAGGCCACACGTTCCCTGAAGGAATGGGATCTTTGTCTGCTACGGCTAGAGTAGGCCACACGTTCCCTGATGGAATGGGGTCTTTGTCTGCTACGGCTAGAGTAGGCCACACGTTCCCTGAAGGAATGGGGTCTTTGTCTGCTACGGCTAGAGTAGGCCACACGTTCCCTGATGGAATGGGGTCTTTGTCTGCTACGGCTAGAGTAGGCCACACGTTCCCTGATGGAATGGGGTCTTTGTCTGCTACGGCTAGAGTAGGCCACACGTTCCCTGAAGGAATGGGGTCTTTGTCTGCTACGGCTAGAGTAGGCCACACGTTCCCTGAAGGAATGGGGTCTTTGTCTGCTACGGCTAGAGTAGAGTAGGCCACACGTTACCTGATGGAATGGGGTCTTTGTCTGCTACGGCTAGAGTAGGCCACACGTTCCCTGAAGGAATGGGATCTTTGTCTGCTACGGCTAGAGTAGGCCACACGTTCCCTGAAGGAATGGGGTCTTTGTCTGCTACGGCTAGAGTAGGCCACACGTTCCCTGATGGAATGGGGTCTTTGTCCGCTACGGCTAGAGTAGGCCACACGTTCCCTGATGGAATGGGGTCTTTGTCTGCTACGGCTAGAGTAGGCCACACGTTCCCTGAAGGAATGGGGTCTTTGTCTGCTACGGCTAGAGTAGGCCACACGTTCCCTGATGGAATGGGGTCTTTGTCTGCTACGGCTAGAGTAGGCCACACATTCCCTGATGGAATGGGGTCTTTTTCTGCTACGGCTAGAGTAGGCCACACGTTCCCTGAAGGAATGGGGTCTTTGTCTGCTACGGCTAGAGTAGGCCACACGTTTCCTGATGGAATGGGGTCTTTGTCTGCTACGGCTAGAGTAGGCCACACGTTCCCTGATGGAATGGGGTCTTTGTCTGCTACGGCTAGAGTAGGCCACACATTCCCTGATGGAATGGGGTCTTTTTCTGCTACGGCTAGAGTAGGCCACACGTTCCCTGATGGAATGGGGTCTTTTTCTGCTACGGCTAGAGTAGGCCACACGTTCCCTGAAGGAATGGGGTCTTTGTCTGCTACGGCTAGAGTAGGCCACACGTTCCCTGATGGAATGGGGTCTTTGTCTGCTACGGCTAGAGTAGGCCACACGTTCCCTGAAGCCACAGCAGGAGATGTTAACTTAAAGAACCCGTGTAGGAGGCAAGGAGGAGAAGCATGGTGTCAAGAAAGATTACACTGAACAGGAAGAGACTTAATACAAATGCCTAATACAAAACTTTAGGGTTGAAGAGAGATACAGTGAATTTAGTCTGAGAGTATAGGGGTTTTGAGAAAGTAAAGAATGTAGTGTCAAAAGGCATGTTTTTTATTTATTTTTTATTTCACCTTTATTTAACCAGGTAGGCCAGTTGAGAACAAGTTCTCATTTACAACTGCGGCCTGGCCAAGATAAAGCAAAGCAGTGCGACAAAAACAACAACACAGAGTTACACATGGGATAAACAAACATAGAGTCAATAACACAATAGAAAAATCTATGTACAGTGTGTGCAAATGTAGAAGAGTAGGGAGGAAAGGTAATAAATAGGCCATGGAGGCGAAATAATTACAATTTAGCATTAACACTGGAGTGATAGATGTGCAGATGATGATGTACACGTAGAGGACCTGGGGTGCAAAAGAGCAAGAGGATAACAATATGGGGATGAGGTAGTTGGGTGTCTGTGTACAGGTAAAGTGATCGTTAAGTTTTTCTGACAGCTGATGCTTAAAGTTAGAGAGGGAGATATAAGACTCCAGCTTCAGTGATTTTTGCAATTCGTTCCAGTCATTGGCAGCAGAGAATTGGAAGGATAGGCAGCCAAAGGAAGTTTTGGCTTTGGAGGTGACCAGTGAAATATACCTGCTGGAGCGCGTGCTACGGGTCGGTGTTGCAATGGTGACCAGTGAGCTGAAATAAGGCGGGGCTTTACCTAGCATAGACTTATAGATGACCTGGAGCCAGTGGGTTTGGCGATGAATATGTAGTGAGGGCCAGCCAACGAGGGCATGCAGGTCACAGTGGTGGGTAGTATATGGGGCTTTGGTGACAAAACGGATGGCACTGTGATAGACTGCATCCAGTTTGCTGAGTAGAGTGCTGGAGGCTATTTTGCAAATGACATAGCAGAAGTCAAGGATCGGTAGGATAGTCAGTTTTACGAGGGTATGTTTGGCAGCATGAGACTTTGTTGCGAAATAGGAAGCCAATTCTAGATTTCATTTTGGATTGGAGATGCTTGATGTGAGTCTGGAAGGAGAGTTTACAGTCCAACCAGACACCTAGGTATTTGTAGTTGTCCACATATTATAGGTCAGAACCGTCCAGAGTAGTGATGCTAGTCAGGCGGGAGGGTGGGGGCAGCAATCGGTTGAAGAGCATGCACTTAGTTTTACTTGCATTTAAAAGAAGTTGGCGGCCTCGGAAGGAGTGTTGTATGGCATTGAAGCTCATTTGGAGGTTTGTTAGCACAGGATCCAATGAAGGGCCAGATGTATACAGAATTATGTCGTCTGCGTAGAGGTGGATCACAGAATCACCCGCAGAAAAAGCGACATCATTAAAATATACAGAGAAAAGAGTCGGTCCGAGAATTTAACCCTGTGGCACCCGTATAGAGACTGCCAGAGGTCCGGATAACAGGCCCTCCAATTTAACACACTGAACTGTATCAGAGAAGCAGTTGGTGAACCAGGTGAGCTAGTCATTTGAGAAGCCAAGGCTATTGAGTCTGCCAATAAGAATGCAGATATTTATATAGTCAAAAGCCTTGGCCAGGTCGATGGGGACGGATGCACAGTACTGTCTTTTATTGATGGCAGTTATTGATGGCAGTTTATTGATGGCAGTTTAGGATCTTGAGCATGGCTGAGGTGCACCCGTGACCAGCTCAGAAACCAGATTGCATAGTGGAGAAGGTACGGTGGGATTCGAAATGATCGGGGATCTGTTTATTAACTTGGCTTTTGAAGATTTTAGAAAGGCAGGGCAGGATGGATAAAGGTCTATAACAGTTTGGGTCTAGAGTGTCTCCCCCTTTGAGGAAGGGGACAAGCTGCTTTCCAATCTTTGTTGATCTCCGACGATATGAAAAAGAGGTTGAATAGGCTAGTAGTAGGGGTTGCAACAATTTCGGCAGATAATTTTAGAAAGAGAGGGATTGTCTAGCCCAGCTGATTTGTTGGGATCCAGATTTTGTAGCTCTTTCAGATCATCAGCTGTCTGGATTTGGGGAAAGGAGAAGCAGGGGGGCTTGGGCGAGTTGCTGCAGGGGGTGCTGATATATTGTCCGGGGTAAGGGTAGCCAGGTGGAAAATGGCCAGCCGTGGAATTTTTTTTCATGAAATTATCGATTATCATAGATTTATCGGTGATGACAATGTTTCCTATCCTCAGTGCAGTGGGCAGCTAGGAGGAGGTGCTCTTGTTCTCCATGGACTTTACAGTGTCCCAAAACATTTTGGAATTAGTGCTACAAGATTCAAATTTCTGTTTGCAAAAGCTAGCTTTAGCTTTCCTGACTGCCTGGGTATATTTGTTCCTGACTTCCCTGAAAAGTTGCATATCGGAGGTGCTATTCGATGCTAATGCAGAACGCCACAGGATGTTTTTGTGCTGGTCAAGGGCAGTCAAGTCTGGGGCGAACCAAGGGCTATATCTGTTCTTAGTTCTACATTTTTTGAATGGGGCATGCTTATTTAAGATGGTGAGGAAAACAATTTCATTAAAAGAGAAACCAGGCATCCTCTACTGAAGGGATCAGGTCAATATCCTTCCAGCATACCTAGGCCAGATCGATTAGAAAGGCCTGCTTGCTGAAGTGTTTTAGGGAGCGTTTGACAGTGATGAGGGGTGATCGTTTGACTTCGGACCCATTACGTATCCAGGCAATGAGGCAATCGCTGAGATCCTGGTTGAAGACAGCAGAGGTGTATTTAGAGGACAAGTTGGTCAGGATGATATCTAAGAGGGTGCCCATGGTTATGAATTTAGGGTTGTACCTGGTAGGTTCCTTGATAATTTGTGTGAGATTGAGGGCATCTAGCTTAGATTGTAGGACAGCCAGTATGTTAAGCATGTCCCAGTTTAGGTCACCTAACAGTATAAATAGATGGGGGGCAATCAATTCACATATGGTGTCCAGGGCACAGCTGGGGGCCGAAGGGGGTCTATAACAAGCCGCAATGGTGAGAGACTTGTTTCTGGAAAGGTGGATTTTTAATAGTAGAAGCTCCAATTGTTTGGGCACAGACCTGGATAGTATAACATAACTCTACCTCCGCAGTAGATTGCAATTCTTCCCCCTTTGGCAGTTCTATCTTATAGGAAAATCTTATAGTTAGGGATGGAAATTTCTGGATTTTTGGTGGCATTCCTAATCCAGGATTCAGACACAGCTAGGACATCCGGGTTGGCGGAGTGTGCTAAAGCAGTGAATAAAACAATCTTAGGGAGGAGGCTTCTAATGTTAACATGCATGAAACCAATACTTTTTCGGTTACAGAAGTCAACAAATGAGAGCGCCTGGGGAATGGGAGTGGAGCTAGGTCCTACAGGGTCTGGGTTAACCTCTACATCACCAGAGGAACAACGGAAAACCCCCTCAGACGGTTATGTCGGCAGACTAGTCGTGATGGATCAGCGGGGCGCCGTGTCGGCAGTAAAAGGTTCTAGGCCAATTGGCAAAATAGATATTGTAGCCCAAGAATTGGCTGATGGAACTCTTCAGCTAGCCAGGAGATGGGCCTAGTTCCAGGCTAGCTCCCTGCTAACTGGTGCTTGCTTCGGGACAGCGACGTTAGCCAGGAGTAGCCACTCGGATAGCAGCTAGCTAGCTGCGATGATCCGGTGAAAAGGTTCAGAGCTTGCGGTAGAAATCCGGAGATGTGGTAGAGAAAAAGCAGTCCAATATGCTCTGGGTAGATATCGCGCTGTGCAGACTGGCAGGTATTGACCGAGCTGAGGCTGGCTGATGTCCGAGTTAACGGTGATGACCGCTAGCAGTGGCTAACTGACTACTAGCTAGTAGCTAGTTAGCTGGCTAGCTTCTGATGGGGGTTCCAGTTCTAAAGTGTAAAAAATACAGATCCGTACCACATTGGGTGAGAGGCAGGTTGCAGGAGAGTATGTTCAGTGCGTAGATCGAAATTGAGATAAAAACTTTTTTTAAATTAAATATATACGAAATATACACAAAGAAAAATATTTATACATGGGACGGGACAAGACGAACAGACGTCCTACTGCTGCGCCATCTTGTGTGTGAGTGACCTCAAAAGTTGTGTGTGAGTGACCTCAAAAGACATGTGACATCAAAAGACATGTTCTGAGGCGGACACAATGGTCGACACTGTGAGGTAGATGGGGAATTCTGTATTTTTCTCTGCTTGAAGCAAAAGACTGTATGCTTGAGGGGAGAAAAACACAGATAAACTCAGTTGGAAATCTCCTAATCTAAATGTGAAAAGGAGCTGATAAAAAGAGCTGGAAACACAGAAGCCTGGTGAGCATTCAAAACGCTACCAAGTAGATGAAATCAAATCAAATCAAATCAAATGTATTTATATAGCCCTTCGTACATCAGCTGATATCTCAAAGTGCTGTACAGAAACCCAGCCTAAAACCCCAAACAGCAAGCAATGCAGGTGTAGAAGCACGGTGGCTAGGAAAAACTCCCTAGAAAGGCCAAAACCTAGGAAGAAACCTAGAGAGGAACCAGGCTATGTGGGGTGGCCAGTCCTCTTCTGGCTGTGCCGGGTGGAGATTATAACAGAACATGGCCAAGATGTTCAAATGTTCATAAATGACCAGCATGGTCGTATAATAATAAGGCAGAACAGTTGAAACTGGAGCAGCAGCACGGTCAGATGGACTGGGGACAGCAAGGAGTCATCATGTCAGGTAGTCCTGGGGCATGGTCCTAGGGCTCAGGTCCTCCGAGAGAGAGAAGGAGAGAATTAGAGAACGCACACTTAGATTCACACAGGACACCGAATAGGACAGGAGAAGTACTCCAGATATAACAAACTGACCCCAGCCCCCCGACACATAAACTACTGCAGCATAAATACTGGAGGCTGAGACAGGAGGGGTCAGGAGACACTGTGGACCCACCCGAGGACACCCCCGGACAGGGCCAAACAGGAAGGATATAACCCCACCCACTTTGCCAAAGCACAGCCCCCACACCACTAGAGGGATATCTTCAACCACCAACTTACCATCCTGAGACAGGGCCGAGTATAGCCCACAAAGATCTCCGCCATGGCACAACCCAAGGGGAGGCGCCAACCCAGACAGGATGACCACATCAGTGACTCAACCCACTCAGGTGACGCACCCCTTCCAGGGACGGCATGAGAGAGCCCCAGTAAGCCAGTGACTCAGCCCCTGTAATAGGGTTAGAGGCAGAGAATCCCAGTGGAAAGAGGGGAACCGGCCAGGCAGAGACAGCAAGGGCGGTTCGTTGCTCCAGAGCCTCATGAATCCTGTGAACCTCACCACAGCAACCAGGCTAAATACTCTATCAACAGAAACAACTAACCAACTGGCCTGGGAGTCACACACAATAAACACACACACGCACGCAACCACGCACGCACACACACACACACACACACACCAAACGAGAGGCCGGCGCTGACCACCGCCGTCAAGAGGGGGTTTTACAGAAAGACAATGATACACTGATCAGAACAATGATTACACTGAGTCCCTCTTCTGTCCTACCATTGGCAGCCCACTTTCTCCATTCCTATCCTTTTTCATTAATTCTGTGATATTTCCAAAGTCTGGGCTGTATAGACCTCTAATGAGAAATCTCATCAAAAGATGCTGAAGCCAGGCAATTTGAGACAGCGGTTGGCATGATACGCAGGCAGCTCTTTTTCCCCTCCTCCTCCATAACCCTCAATTAATTATGTTTCTTCATCATCGTCGCTTTCACATGCTGCGTGTGTTCCCAACAGCCTACAAGAAGTAACTGTGTGTGTGTTGCTGGTGTTTTGTGGTTATTTTTTAGTGGTTTGTGGTTGTTGTATACTGATAGCCATCTCATAGACTTTAATGAGCCATCCATCATCCATCACCCATCATCCATCAAAGTGACAGCATTCTAAGAATAACGGTTTTCAGTTAACTAGTTAATTAAACTGTCTGCTCCTTTTCTGCCTACACGTGCACACACACACACACACACACACACACACACACACACACACACACACACACACACACACACACACACACACACACACACACACACACACACACACACACACACACACACACACACACACACACACACACACTTGTAATCTGTCTGCTTCTGTCTGCCTGCACTGCTCAATCAAGGAGCAAATAAAGGCAGTCAACAATGTAATTGTTTGGAAAAAAGCCACTTTTTCATCTCATGGAGCTGTGAAAGTTGCCCTTTGCTTAGCGTCTGAAGGTATTTCATAAAGCAAATGAGGCGACATTAAACACAACAACACATTTCACTTTCCACTGGATCCACCACACTCAATGACATTCAGAGAAATCACATTAGGCATTTCATTCTCTTGTATCATGTTTATCAGTATATGCAGCTAGGGATGGATGTTTACATGCCCATAGCAAAATAGTAATGTCTATGTGGTGACTTGATTAGTAATACTGTTCTAAAGGAACAATCACACACACACATACACAAACACACTCCAAGGCAGACCTGGAAATCAGACACACTGATTTCTGCCTCTCATTTGTGTTTCCATTTTGTTCCTTTCCCCTCTGGAACATGTCTTGCCTCTAACATGGAAACATGATTATCTGACTGAGTATCCAGTGTAACATCATACTGTACATGTATGGGTCTCTATTATGCAAAGCAACAAGAGTTTGTAATGATTGAACAAAATAAGCTTCTGATTTGGCATGCAGCTTGAAGCTAGGTACAAATATTGCTCCACAGAGGCTGTTTGGTCCATTGTTCCAGGCCCTGAACAGTACATGGAGAGTCACAATACAAAACGGGAGGGTAGGAGGATGGGAAGGAGAGGAGGGTACTCACTCACTCACTGACTCACTCACTCACTCACTCACTCACTCAACACAACACAAACACAAACTCTACCTCCCACTCCATCTTTTGAGTGTAGTCCATCTCTGGATCAATGTAGAGAGATCTAGCCACCCAGACGTGACCAGTAACGTGTTTTAAATAGGATGTATTGGAAACTGATTAATATTCCATGTATTCTCAACAAGTCTTCAGATAAAGACCTCATGTAAAATGATATGTTTAAGACAGTCATTTGTTTTTAAAAGGAGAGGTGTTTTTGACTCCTTGGTCCCCTGACTCCCCTCCACCTAAAGGAGAGTTTGATTCCTTATTACTGGTTTGAAATGTGAAAGGCAAACATATTGTATAACATTCAATTAATAATTCATCTGAGAGTTAAGTAATTAAAACAGATTAACCAATTGCCTATTTGGCTTTCTTTAAGCTGTGGGCTATTAGTGCTTTAATTAAAGTTCACTGCGAGATAAATTCCCTTTAAATGTTCAATTTCTGCCAGGCAGAGCCCAGCTTCTGGCACACTGGTTCATAACTCTTAACTAAATGAATTTGTCTGGGTAACTTTTGAATTATGTGCAGAACCAGTGTTCACTATTTGTGATTGTCTTTAATAAGCCTTCTGCAACTAATTACTTAATTAAAAGAACTAGCCTATACAAATAAGAATTTATCGATTGATCACTTATGTCTATAATAACAATATTATCTCCACTCATACCTGTCCACTTATCCCTCTCTCCGCTATTTATCTCACCTCCCTCCTTCTCCTTCTCCCGCTGTTCTAAATGTAAGATATACTAAGTGAGGTTATCATGGCTGCAGCTCTAGTCAGTCTAGTCCGATCACTCTTGATTATGAGGAGCTTTTGTGCTGCTTACGTTCTCAGGCTCCTTCCCTGGCCTTGCATTGTCTCTCCTCCAGCGTCTTCAACCAGGCAGCAAATTGAAAGGGGGAGAGACGGAGGGAGAGATGGGGGGAGAGATGGGGGAAGAGACAGAGGGCGAGAGATGAAATCAGCTGCCACAAAAACTACATTGAATGAGCTGCCTCTCATAATTACCCAGAGTGCTATTTACCAGAAGCACCTCGGTTTATGGACAGTTAAAAATACCCACGCTCACTAATGTGCTCTGCTCACTAAGACCCATCAGCCTTGTTCCTTGCCATTGGCCATATTGTCCATATTCACACAGTCTACTGCTTATACTACCACTACTGCCAGACAATAGTTACTAATGACACTAAAGGCATATTCACACAGCACTATTGCACCATCTATGTAGAACCTGAAGCAATGTAGTCACAGCTGTTATGGTGGATAAGAAAAGAAAATGGAATTCCATCTAGTCCAATGTATCCCATCTTGCAACTATTATTGTGTGTGTCTGAAGGGGAGGTCGGGAGGAAAACTTGGCCGATATCAGTAGCTTCCTGCCTCAGTCAGTCAGTCGTTAAAGTTCCCCATGTATCCAGGAAGTCCCCCAAGGTCAGAGTGGTGTAGCTAGTCGCTCAGAAGCATCCCATAGATCTCTCAGTGACGGTGATAAATTGTGTGGTGGCGAGGCAAGCGTACATCTATTTCAGATGCTTCCTGACGATAAACACCAGTGTCACCACGACTACAGCCCTATACAGCCTTGGGGCGAAGTGATTAAAGCATTTTGTCCTCATATCCACCTTCCTCCCCTCTCCCAGATCCTCACCTCTGATCTCAATCTCTCTCTTCATCTCTCTCTCTCTCTCTCTTCATCTCTCTCTCTCTCTTCATCTCTCTCTCGGTCTCTCTCTCTCTCTCTCTCTCTCTCTCTCTCTCTTTCTCTCTCTCTCTCTCTCTCTCTCTCTCTCTCCTTATTCAATAAACATAAATCCAAATCAAGATTATATTTAGAGAGTGATGCACCAAACAAATGGTAATGTATAAACTGAACTGCGAGGCAGGGGTTTGGTTATCTTTGACTTATTGATTCTCTGTGGGGACAAGGGTTGGAGTTCTGTTATCTCTGTGATTCATATCTTTGTAAGTGTGTCTGGAGTATGGACTGAGAATAGTTAAAACAGAGGTGACATTTACTCAGACTTAACACGGAAATAATAACACAAGGCTGACACATCCATTTGCCAATGCGCGTCTTCTTTATGTCCGTGTTCCCCCTCTTTCTCCCTCTTTCCCTCCACCTCACTCTCTCCCTCCACCTCTCTCTCTCCCTCCACCTCTCTCTCTCCCTCCACCTCTCTCTCTCCCTCCACCTCTCTCTTTCCCTCCACCTCTCTCTCTCCCTCCACCTCTCTCTCTCCCTCCAACTCTCTCTCTCCCTCCATCTCTCTCTCTCCCTCCATCTCTCTCAATCTTTCTGTCTCTCTCTGAAAAAGATGAGGATTCACTGTCTACATTTGGCTTCATGGCATCCATGATAGCTAGTTGAAAACCAGGAAACCCATGGATGTTGTACGTTTCTGAAGGCATAGAACATCAAATGCTTCAAGGAGAAGTACAAAGCGTTGTGTGACTTTGAACTATTCTCAAGAGAACAGGTGCTGGTTGAAGTTCAAAGTTACCTCTCCTTCTCAGTGATGAAAAAAACACTGAGGTGTAACTGTAGCAGCACACCCCAAAGCAAGACAGGCACCAGCCCTCAAACACTGGAGACAGCTTGAGTATCAGCTTGCATTATTTTAACAACAGTCAGTACTATAGAGACAGGACTACTGCATTGAAAAAGATCTTGTTCTATATGCTATAGAGCTATGTCTCGACAATATGTGAGGCGAGGAACCCCTGCCTAAAAAAGCTAGAATGGAGTGTGGTGTTTTCCAGTGTCTCTCATCAATTTAAACAGAGCAAATTGTTTTTTGTTTTTTATCTAATAAACCAAGCCGTTTGAGTACATTGCACGCCATGTACACTGAATTTGGACATTAACATGCACATACATAATGACATGAGTGTATTTTTCAAATGACTGTAGGGCAGTTAATTTCCTTTCACAGTTCTGTGTTCAGTTGGCAGCCCCTTTAACATGGGGTGGCTCTCAACATGCACAGCTGTTTCTGCCCTGGCTATGATGGCTGATTGGAATGAACAGTAAAGAACTTTGCTGGAGGGTGAAACGGCGATGGCCCCCTAGGGACAGCCAGTGGTCTACTCTACATGTGTGTTGGTATGGGGCCTTTATAATGTAGCGTATGATGCAGCATGCAGTACCTCTGTGAAGGTTCAAACAGTGATCTGGTAAATGGTCTTGATAAGGCTGCTTCTTCCCCTGCTTTCTAGCAGCTTCCTGGTCTGCAGTGGTGTTTGTAATTGAGCTGGCAGCACCACTAACCATCTGGGCAACACCCTCTTCAAATCACAGGGATGGAGGGAGATGGAGAGGGAGAGAGTGAGACTGAGAGAGAGAGAGAGAGAGAGAGAGAGAGAGAGAGAGAGAGAGAGAGAGAGAGAGAGAAGGCAAGAAGGGCCTTCTACGCCATCAAAAGGATCTTGCAAAAAAATACTCAGTTATTGAACCCATTGCCCTCTATGGTTGTGAGGTCTGAGGTCCACTCACCAACCAAGACTTCACAAAAAGGAACAAACACCCATTTGAGCCTACGCATGCAGAATTCTGCAAAACTATTCTCAGACTACAACGCTAAACCCCAAATAATGCATGCAGAGCATAATTAGGACTATACCCACAAATGATCAAAATCCAGAAAAAACATGCTAAATTCCACAACCACCTAAAGGAAAGTAATGCCCTAACCTTCCATCACAAAGCCTTAACTTGCAAGGAATGAACACAGAGAAGAGTCCTATCAGCCAGCTGGATCCGGGGCTCTGTTCACAAAAACAAGCAGACACCACAGAGCCCCAGGACAGCAGCACAATGAGACCCAACTAAATTATTAGAAAACAAAAAGAGAACTACTTGACACATTGGAAAGAATCAACCAAGAGCAGACTGGAATGCTGTCTGGCCCTTAACAGAGACGTCACAGTGGCAGAACATCTGACCACAGTGACTAACCCAAAATGAAGGAAAGCCTTGACGATGTACAGACTCAGTGAGCAGAGCCTTGTTATTGAAAGAGGCGGCCATAGGCAGACCTGGCTCTCAAGAGAAGACAGGATATGTGGCCACTGTCACAAAATGAGGTGGAAACCAAGCTGCACTTTCCTACCTCCTGCCAAATGTATGACCATATTAGAGACACATATTTCCCTCAAATTACACAAACCCACAAAGAATTAGAACACAAATCCAATTTTGACAAATTCAGGTATCTGTTAGGCGAAATACTGCAGTGTACTGCGAAATACTGCAATCCCAGCAGAAAAATGTGTGAGCTGCTTGGCAATGTAAACATATGTTTCTCTTGCGAATAGAGCCCCTTTGAATTGAATTGAGAGAGAGAGAGAGAGATAGAGAGGAAAAGGGAGCGAGAGAGACCCGCTCCTCACTCAGTCTGTTTTGTTTGGACCTTGTGGATGGATTTGGACCTTGTGGATGGATTAGGACCCTGTGGATGGATTTGGACCTTGTGGACGGATTTGGTCCTTGTGGATGGATTAGGACCCTGTGGATGGATTAGGACCCTGTGGATGGATTTGGACCTTGTGGATGAATTTGGACCTTGTGGATGGATTTGGTAGCTATTCAGATAACTAGACTTCAGCTGTTTTGACCTGCCTGCCAAAGTAAAATGGTTTCTC
>NC_034190.2:23808810-23851310 GCF_002021735.2 Oncorhynchus kisutch
AGAAAGAGAGAGGAGAGAGGATGAGAAAGAAGGAGAGAGGAGAGACGATGAGAAAGAAAGAGAGAGGAGAGAGGATGAGAAAGAAAGAGAGAGGAGAGGGGATGAGAAGAAAGAGAGAGGAGAGGGGATGAGAAAGAAAGAGAGAGGAGAAGGGATGAGAAAGAAAGAGAGAGGAGAGAGAAATGTTGCAAGGAAATTTGTCTTGAAATTGTCTTGTGGATGGCATGGGTGTACTGTACTTGCAAACAAAGTAGAAAGCCCGCTGAAGTAGGTAAAAGGTTGCCACATTTGTTCTCCGTTGGGATAGGGGTTCATTGTACAGGAAAAAAACATATATTTTCAGAGGTGTTTCACTGTGGTTAGAAATGTTGTATGAAAAAGCAGCAGACCACAGTTTTTATCCTGTCCCAATGTGCAACACTGGCTGTGTGTAGCTACTAAATATGCCATAGCTGTGTGTAGCTACTATATATGCCATAGCTGTGTGTTGCTACTAAATATACCATAGCTGTGTGTAGCTACTAAATATACCATAACTGTGTGTAGCTACGAAATATACATAGCTGTGTGTAGCTATGAAATATACATAGCTGTGTGTAGCTACTAAATATACCATAGCTGTGTGTAGCTACGAAATATACATAGCTGTGTGTAGCTACTAAATATACCATAGCTGTGTGTAGCTACTAAATATACCATAACTGTGTGTAGCTACTATATATACATAGCTGTGTGTAGCTACGAAATATACATAGCTGTGTGTAGCTACTAAATATACCATAGCTGTGTGTTGCTACTAAATATACCATAGCTGTGTGTAGCTACGAAATATACATAGCTGTGTGTGGCTACGAAATATACATAGCTGTGTGTAGCTACTAAATATACCATAGCTGTGTGTAGCTACTAAATATACCATAGCTGTTTGTAGCTACTAAATATACCATAGCTGTGTGTTGCTACTAAATATACCATAGCTGTGTGTAGCTACTAAATATACCATAGCTGTGTGTAGCTACTAAATATACCATAACTGTGTGTAGCTACTAAATATACCATAGCTGTTTGTAGCTACTAAATATACCATAGCTGTGTGTTGCTACTAAATATACCATAGCTGTGTGTTGCTACTAAATATACCATAGCTGTGTGTAGCTACTAAATATACCATAGCTGTGTGTAGCTACTAAATATACCATAACTGTGTGTAGCTACTAAATATACCATAGCTGTGTGTAGCTACTAAATATACCATAGCTGTGTGTAGCTACTAAATATACCATAGCTGTGTGTAGCTACTAAATATACCATAGCTGTGTGTAGCTACTAAATATGCCATAGCTGTGTGTTGCTACTAAATATACCATAGCTGTGTGTTGCTACTAAATATGCCATAGCTGTGTGTTGCTACTAAATATACCATAGCTGTGTGTAGCTACTATATATGCCATAGCTGTGTGTTGCTACTAAATATACCATAGCTGTGTGTAGCTACTAAATATACCATAGCTGTGTGTGGCTACTAAATATACCATAGCTGTGTGTTGCTACTAAATATGCCATAGCTGTGTGTTGCTACTAAATATACCATAGCTGTGTGTAGCTACTAAATATACCATAGCTGTGTGTGGCTACTAAATATACCATAACTGTGTGTAGCTACTAAATATACCATAGCTGTGTGTAGCTACTAAATATACCATAGCTGTGTGTAGCTACTAAATATACCATAACTGTGTGTAGCTACTAAATACACCATAGCTGTGTGTTGCTACTAAATATACCATATCTGTGTGTAGCTACTAAATTTTCCATAGCTGTGTGCTGCTGCTAAATATACCATAGCTGTGTGTAGCTACTAAATATACCATAGCTGTGTGTTGCTACTAAATATACCATAGCTGTGTGTAGCTACGAAATATACCATAGCTGTGTGTTGCTACTAAATATACCATAGCTGTGTGTAGCTACTAAAGCTGTCTTGTAGCTTTGTATAGTAAAGCCTCATAAGTCTGGAGACTCTGAGAAACCCAAGGGCTGCAGTCAGGGAAGTGAGATGGTCATTAAAGGCTAAATATCATTCCCATCTCCGCCACTGTCATGCACTCCCTGATCTTAAACACACTACGGCCTTGCAAAGAGTTATGACGTATAGCACCAGCACCACCATATGGCCCCATACGTACAATGAAACGCACGCAACATACTGTAGGCTGCATGTGGATGGGATGTGTTAGGCCCTGCCTGGAGGCTTGAGTGATCAGCCTGGCCACCTCTGGTACGACCTGATTTAATGCATCAAGACCTCCATTGGGCAAGTTGTGAGTCCCTATGGTAACAACGGGCTGGTTTTTAAAAAACATATTTGGGATCGGTGTCCCTTCCATGGGACGGTTGAGCAAACATAGGTTATTGAGATTAGCATGAGGTTGTAATTAACAAGAACATTTCCCAGGACATAGACATATCTGATACTGGCAGAAAGCTTAAATTCTTATTAATCTAACTGCACTGTCCAATTTACAGTAGCCATTACAGTGAAAGAACACCTTACTATTGTTTGAGGAGAGTGCACAGTTTTGAACAAGAAAAGTTATTAGTAAACATATTAGGCACATTTTGGCAGTCTTGGTACAACATTTTGAACATAAATTAAATGGTTCATTGGATCAGTCTAAAACTTTGCAAATACACTGCTGCCATACACCGCTACACAGCTGGGCTGGAATAATACATGATGGCCCTTCTCTTGCATTTCAAAGATGATGGTACAAACAAATACAAAATAATGATTGTTTTTTTCTTTGTAATATATTTGACCAGATATATTGTGTAATATTCTCCTACATTCCTTTCAAATTTCCACAAACTTCAAAGTGTTTCCTTTCAAATGGTACCAAGAATATGCATATCCTTGCTTCAGGTCCTGAGCTACAGGCAGGTATAGATATAGTTTATAGTTATCACAGGTATAGATCTAGTTTATAGTTATCACAGGTATAGGTATAGTTTATAGTTATCACAGGTATAGGTATAGTTTATAGTTATCACAGGTATAGATATAGTTTATAGTTATCACAGGTATAGATATAGTTTATAGTTATCACAGGTATAGATATAGTTTATAGTTATCACAGGTATAGATATAGTTTATAGTTATCACAGGTATAGGTATAGTTTATAGTTATCACAGGTATAGATATAGTTTATAGTTATCACAGGTATAGATATAGTTTATAGTTATCACAGGTATAGATATAGTTTATAGTTATCACAGGTATAGATATAGTTTATAGTTATCACAGGTATAGGTATAGTTTATAGTTATCACAGGTATAGATATAGTTTATAGTTATCACAGGTATAGATATAGTTTATAGTTATCACAGGTATAGATATAGTTTATAGTTATCACAGGTATAGATATAGTTTATAGTTATCACAGGTATAGATATAGTTTATAGTTATCACAGGTATAGATATAGCTTATAGTTTTCACAGGTATAGATATAGTTTATAGTTATCACAGGTATAGATATAGTTTATAGTTATCACAGGTATAGATATAGTTTATAGTTATCACAGGTATAGGTATAGTTCCTTCATGCTAAATGTATCACAGGTATAGATATAGTTATTGGGGCGGCAGGGTAGCCTAGTGGTTAGAGCGTTGGACTAGCAACCAGAAGTTTGCAAGTTCAAATCCCTGAGCTGACAAGGTACAAATCTGTCGTTCTACCCCTGAACAGGCAGTTAACCCACTGTTCCTAGGCCGTCATTGAAAATAAGAATTTGTTCTTAACTGACTTGCCTAGTAAAAAAAAAATCACAGGTATAGTTTACAGTTATAATAGGTATAGTTTATAGGTATAGTTATCATAGGTATAGGTATAGTTCATAAGTATCATAAGTACAGGTATAGTTTATTGGTATCGTAGGTACAGATATAGTTTATTGGTATCACAGGTATATGTATAAGTTATCGGTATCACAGGTATAGGTATAAGTTATCGGTATCACAGGTATGGGTATATGTATAGGTATAGTTTATAGGTATCATATGTAAAGGTATAGTTCGTAGGTATCATATGTATAGGTATAGTTTATAGGCATCATATGTAAAGGTATAGTTCGTAGGTATCATATGTAAAGGTATAGTTTATAGGTATCATATGTAAAGGTATAGTTTATAGGTATCATATGTAAAGGTATAGTTTATAGGTATCATATGTAAAGGTATAGTTCATAGGTATCATATGTAAAGGTATAGTTTATAGGCATCATATGTAAAGGTATAGTTTATAGGCATCATATGTAAAGGTATAGTTCGTAGGTATCATATGTAAAGGTATAGTTCGTAGGTATCATATGTAAAGGTATAGTTTATAGGTATCATGTGTAAAGGTATAGTTCGTAGGTATCATATGTATAGGTATAGTTTATAGGTATCATATGTAAAGGTATAGTTCGTAGGTATCATATGTAAAGGTATAGTTTATAGGTATCATGTGTATAGGTATAGTTTATAGGCATCATATGTAAAGGTATAGTTCGTAGGTATCATATGTAAAGGTATAGTTTATAGGTATCATGTGTATAGGTATAGTTCGTAGGTATCATATGTAAAGGTATAGTTTATAGGTATCATATGTATAGGTATAGTTTATAGGTATCATATGTAAAGGTATAGTTTATAGGTATCACAGTTATAGGTATATATATATTTATTTAACTTAACCAGGTAGGCTAGTTGAGAACATGTTCTCATTTACAACTGTGACCTGGCCAAGATAAAGCGAAGCAGTGCAACACAAACAACAACACAGAGTTACACATGGAATAAACAAACGTACAGTGAAAAACACAGTAGAAAAAGATGTACATATACAGTGTGTGCAAAGGTGAGGAGGTAAGGCAATAAATGGGCCACAGAAGCAAAGTAATTACAATTTAGCAAGTTAACACTGGCGTGATAGATGTACAGATGATGATGTGCAAGTAGAAATACTGGTGTG
This sequence comes from Oncorhynchus kisutch, assembly GCF_002021735.2. NCBI lineage: Eukaryota > Metazoa > Chordata > Actinopteri > Salmoniformes > Salmonidae > Oncorhynchus > Oncorhynchus kisutch. The sequence goes on from NC_034190.2 coordinate 23,813,826, forward strand.
CAAAAGACCAAAAAAGTAAATAAAAACAATATGGGGATGAGGTAGGTAGATTGGATGGGCTATTTACAGATGGGCTGTGTACAGCTGCAGCGATCAGTTAGCTGCTCTAGTAGCTGATGTTTAAAGTTAGTGAGGGAGATGTAAGTCTCCAACTTCAGTAATTTTTGCAATTCGTTCCAGTCATTGACAGCAGAGAAAGGCGGCACAAATCACTGACGTTGGGGACTCATATCTCCCTCACTAACCTTAAGCACCAGCTGTCAGAGCAGCTCACAGATCACTGCACCTGTACATAGCCCATCTGTAAATAGCCCATGCAACTACCTCATCCCCTTACAGTATTTATTTATTTATCTTGCTCCTTTGCACCCCAGTATCTCTACTTGCACATTCGTCTTCTGCACATCAATCACTCCAGTGTTTAATTTAAAAAAATTGTAATTACTTCGCCACCATGGCCTATTTACTTACCTCCCTTATCTTACCTCATTTGCACACACTGTATCTAGTCTTTTTCTACTGTATTATTGAATGTATGTTTGTATATTCCACGTGTAACTCTGTGTTGCTGTATGTGTCAAACTGCTGTGCTTTATCTTGGCCAGGTCGCAGTTGTAAATGAGAACATGTTCTCAACTAGCCTACCTGGTTAAATAAAGGTGTTCTCAACTAGCCTACCTGGTTAAATAAAGGTGTTCTCAACTAGCCTACCTGGTTAAATAAAGGTGAAATAAAAAATAAAAAAACAAAAATACCTGTGATACCTATAAACTATACCTTTACATATGATGCCTATAAACTATACCTTTACACATGATACCTATAAACTATATCTTTACATATGATACCTATAAACTATATCTTTACATATGATACCTATAAACTATATCTTTACATATGATGCCTATAAACTATACCTTTACACATGATACCTATAAACTATATCTTTACATATGATACCTATAAACTATATCTTTACACATGATACCTATAAACTATATCTTTACATATGATACCTATAAACTATACCTATACACATGATACCTATAAACTATACCTTTACACATGATACCTATAAACTATACCTTTACACATGATACCTATAAACTATACCTATACACATGATACCTATAAACTATACCTATACACATGATACCTATAAACTATACCTTTACACATGATACCTATAAACTATACCTTTATACATGATACCTATAAACTATACCTTTACACATGATACCTATAAACTATACCTTTACATATGATACCTATAAACTATACCTATACATATGATACCTATAAACTATACCTATACACATGATACCTATAAACTATACCTTTACATATGATACCTATAAACTATACCTTTACATATGATACCTATAAACTATACCTATACACATGATACCTATAAACTATACCTATACACATGATACCTATAAACTATACCTTTACATATGATACCTATAAACTATACCTTTACATATGATACCTATAAACTATACCTATACCTATGATACCTATAAACTATACCTATACATATGATACCTATAAACTATACCTTTACACATGATACCTATAAACTATACCTTTACACATGATACCTATAAACTATACCTTTACCTATGATACCTATAAACTATACCTTTACCTATGATACCTATAAACTATACCTATACATATGATACCTATAAACTATACCTTTACACATGATACCTATAAACTATACCTTTACACATGATACCTATAAACTATACCTTTACACATGATACCTATAAACTATACCTATACATATGATACCTATAAACTATACCTTTACACATGATACCTATAAACTATACCTTTACATATGATACCTATAAACTATACCTTTACACATGATACCTATAAACTATACCTATACACATGATACCTATAAACTATACCTATACACATGATACCTATAAACTATACCTTTACATATGATACCTATAAACTATACCTTTACATATGATACCTATAAACTATACCTTTACATATGATACCTATAAACTATACCTTTACACATGATACCTATAAACTATACCTTTACACATGATACCTATAAACTATACCTTTACATATGATACCTATAAACTATACCTATACACATGATACCTATAAACTATACCTATACATATGATACCTATAATCTATACCTTTACATATGATTACAATAAACTAAACCTATACAGTACATGTGATAATTATAAACTATACCTATACCTATGATACCTATAAACTATACCTATACCTATGATACCTATAAACTATACCTATACCTATGATACCTATAAACTACACCTTTACCTATGATACCTATAAACTACATCTTTACCTATGATACCTATAAACTATATCTTTACCTATGATACCTATAAACTATATCTTTACCTATGATACCTATAAACTATATCTTTACCTATGATACCTATAAACTATACCTTTACCTATGATACCTATAAACTATACCTTTACCTATGATACCTATAAACTATACCTTTACCTATGATACCTATAAACTATACCTTTACCTATGATACCTATACCGATGATTCACTGGGATGATGTTGATTGTCTGTATAATGTTTATATAGCCATTTTAAGGGCCATAAGACACAAGAGAGATAGCAGGCCAGAATTGTAACCTACTCTACAGAATACAAATTGTATGTTTGGTAACCTGTGTGTTGGGCTGGCAGGATATAGTCTTCCAACTGCCCTTGTTGGCTCCCACACACAGGCGCGCGCACGCATGCACGCACACACACACGCACACACACCCACACACACATACACACACACACACACACACACACACACACACACACACACACACACACACACACACACACACACACACACACACACACACACACACACACACACACACACACACACACACACAGCAGACTGCAGGGAAGACCTCCAGCTCTGAGCTCCGTCAAACAGGCTACTCTGGGCTGGCTGCCTGGCCTGGCTGGCTGCTCACGCAGGCCAGATGCAGCAAGCCCAGATGGGGAGGCTAATCAAAAGAGCAGCAGGTAGAGAGAGAGGAGGGGGGGGATTGGGACCTCCTGACTGACTTCACCTATCACACTGCTTAGGGAAAACTCTGGGACGTGCCGTCCTTGTGTCAGACCTACTGATTGGCTGACTGACTGTCTCTCTCTCTCTCTCTCTCTCTCTCAAACACACATTTCCTCTTTTCAATCTTAGGATACAAGAAGTTCTACACAAATCCATGACTGAATTGCTAATACTTAACTTTGATGCCACTTTTTCAAGGTTAAACTGTACCACTGAAATTATTGAAACAATATAGCTGAAACCACATCCTTGTCAACAAAGCCTTGTAATTTCCTGAGGCACAGGCACAATTACGTTTGGGTGTCAAATGTTCACAATCACCAAGAGAGACATACTCCTTTCTAAGGGTTCAAAGGAGGCGTCTGAGGTCGATGATATTGAACTCTGGTTCCTGTCCCTAATGAGGTTAAGCTAGAGAGAGGGATGTTAGCAAAAACACAATGTAGTATAGCACATATAGATTATCTGTAACTTGTAACCTTTTTAGATGATGAAAAAGATGATCTCTAACCTAAAAAAAGACTATTTTTAACGGAGTACAGTATCTGAACATGACCATATTCTGAACAAGACAATACTTGGAACACGACAATGCTCTGAACACTAAAAAACTCTGAACACGGCAATGCTCTGAACACTAAAATACTCTGAAAACGACAATACTCTGAACACTAAAATACTCTGAACACAACAATACTCTAAACACTAAAATACTCTGGACATGACATTACTCTGGACACTAAAATACTCTGAACACGACAATACTCTGAACACTAAAATACTCTGAACACAACAATACTCTGAACACTAAAATACTCTGGACACGACAATACTCTGGAAACTAAAATACTCTGAACACAACAATACTCGGAATACTAAAATACTCTGAACACGACAATACCCGGAACACAGCAAAATTCCACCCTGATGATATTGTAATGGCGATTAGTTTACCTCCATACATCAAATGAAAAATAAACTGTATGAGGTACAGCCATGGAATGGAGCACAATCCTGTTTCTGCTCATTCTTAGCTGCATTACAGTTGAAATGTCCAGCTGCAGTCAGATTCTTGACTGCTATAAAGACCTGCAATTGCCACATGCTGCCATGCAGTTTACTTAGAGCACAACCCCCCCCCCCCCCCCCCCTCAACCTTTCAGTCATAGTATCGCACTCAGGAAGCCCGTGGAGTGTACTCTGCACCACACATGTAGATGTTCTGTACTGACTGCCACTGTTAACCTCTAGGCTTTAATAACTGCTAGATGTAACTCTGTTAGCTAAGAGCTCTGCTAGCACTTCCAGTGTTAAATAATGAACTACATGTAGTTCAACCAGTAATTTAACTACATTTTTCAGGAACTTAGTGGTAGTTGAACTAAATTCAAGTCTAGGTAGTGTTTTCAGCAGTTAATAACTTTTTATCCATGTTGGTAGCTTTGGTGGCTTTCAGAGTAGCTACCCCAGCCCTTCTAAATGAACAGACCTGCAAGTGCTCAGTGTTCTACAAATACAATGGTTTGATTCTTCAGAAATTCTATAACAGCTAACGTATAGTAATGTTTCAAACACTACTCTGTACAGATACAGGTATGCCAGATTTCTATGCCAGGCAGGTACTACTAAAGGTAATGTGGTAGACATCTTATTACTTTATTGTGTGTGTAGTGTGAGAGGGAGAGATGCTGGTTTCCATTCTTACTGTGCTAATAGCTCTCGGAGCCAACATGGCAGAGAGACACACTGCTGCTTCCCTATGGTGGCTCCCCAGCATTGCCGCACAGACTAGAATCCGGCTCCGAGTCTTCAGCTAATAGTCGGCTCCATTTCTACAGCGGGTGCTCTTTGTGCCTCACTTAAAGATTGACACGGCAGCTCAGGAGGGGGACGTGTAATTATAGAGCGAGGTCTGAACCCCCGAGCCTCACAGAGAGCCTGAGGAACCCCCTGCCAGTCATACATCGATTCTGCATTACCCCCCATGCCTCATCACCGCAGGCTTTACACTATCCCCCATGTCCCATCACTCCATGTCCCATCACCCCACGTCCCATCACCCCACGTCCCATCACCCCATGCCCCATCACCTCAGGCCGCTAACCCTAACCCTGCCAGTCATACTGGCTCTGTATTACCCCCCCCCCCCCCCCCGCCCCCCCCCAGGTCCCCCAGTCACCCCCACCCAGGCTTTGTCAACACCCCATCCCACCCTCTCTGCAGACTTAGGCCCAGGCCCACATGAAGTGAACTCTGGAATCGAATCCCACATTTCTCTCTCTATCCCCCTCCCACATGCCGTAATGTATTTTTTTTATTTCACCTTTATTTAACCAGGTAAACTAGTTGAGAACAAGTTTTCATTTACAACTGCGACCTGGCCAAGAGAAAGCAAAGCAGTGTGGCACAGACAACAACACAGAGTTACACATGGAGTAAACAATAAACAAGCCAATAACACAATAAACAAGTCAATGACACAGTAGGGAAAAAAAATTAAGTCTATACACAGTGTGTGCAAAAGGCATGAGGAGGTAGGCAATAAATAGGCCATAGGAGCGAATAATTACAATTTAGCAGATTAACACTGGAGTGATACATGAGCAGATGATTATGTGCAAGTAGAGATACTGGTTTGAAAAAGAGCAGAAAAGTAAATCAAATAAAAAGAGTATGGGGATGAGGTTGCTAGATTGGGTGGGCTATTTACAGATGGACTATGTACAGCTGCAGCAATCGGTTAGGTGCTCAGATAGCTGATGTTTAAAGTTGGTGAGGGAAATAAAAGTCTCTAACTTCAACGATTTTTGCAATTCGTTCCAGTCACTGGCATCAGAGAACTGGAAGGAAAGCCGGCCAAATGTGGTGTTGGCTTTGGGGATGATCAGTGAGATACACTTGCTGGAACGTGGGTGTTGTTATCGTGACCAGTGAACTGAGATAAGGCGGAGCTTTACCTAGTATAGACTTATAGATGACCTGCTGGAGCCAGTGGGTCTGGCGACGAATATGTAGCGAGGGCCAGCCGACTAGAGCATACAGGTCGCAGTGGTGGCTGGTGTAAGGTGATTTGGTAACAAAACGGATGGCACTGTGATAGACTGCATCCAGTTTGCTGAGTAGAGTATTGGAAGCTATTTTGTAGATGACATCGCCAAAGTCGAGGATCGGTAGGATGGTCAGTTTTACTAGGGTAAGTTTGGCGGTGTGAGTGAAGGAGGCTTTGTTGCGAAATAGGAAGCCGATTCTAGATTTGAGTTTGGATTGGAGATGTTTAATATGAGTCTGGAAGGAGAGTTTACAGTCTAACCAGACACTTAGGTATTGATAGTTGTCCACATATTCTAGGTCGGAACCGTCCAGGGTGGTGATGGTAGTCAGGGGGGCAGGTGCGGGCAGCGAACGGTTGAAAAGCATGCATTGGGTTTTACTAGCGTTTAAGAGCAGTTGGAGGCCACGGAAGGAGTGTTGTATGGCATTGAAGCTCGTTTGGAGGTTAGTTAGCACAGTGTCCAAGGAAGGGCCAGAAGTATACAGAATGGTGTCGTCTGCGTAGAGGTGGATCAGGGAATCGCCCGCGACATCATTGATATATATAGAGAAAAGAGTCGGCCCGAGAATTGAACCCTGTGGTACCACCATAGAGACTGCCAGAGGTCCGGACAACATGCCCTCCGATTTGACACACTGAACTCTGTCTGCAAAGTTGTTGGTGAACCAGGTGAGGCAGTCATTAGATAAACCAAGGCTATTGAGTCTGCCGATAAGAATGTGGTGACTGATAGTAGGCACAGTACTGTCTTTTATCGATGGCGGTTATGATGTAGTTTAGTACCTTGAGCATGGCTGAGTTGCACCCGTGTCCGGCTCGGAAACCGGATTGCACAGCGGAGAAGGTATGGTGGGATTCGAAATGATCAATGATCTGTTTATTAACTTGGCTTTCGAAGATTTTAGATAGGCAGGGCAGGATGGATATAGGTCTGTAACAGTTTGGGTCTAGGGTGTCACCCCCTTTTAAGAGGGGGATGAACGCAGCAGCTTTCCAATCTTTAGGGATCTCGGCCGATACGAAAGAGAGGTTGAACAGGCTGGTAATAGGGGTTGCAACAATGCGGTGGATCATTTTGGAAAGAGAGGGTCCAGATTGTCTAGCCCAGCTGATTTGTACGGGTCTTGTACAGGTTTTGCAGATCTTTCAGAACATCTGCTATCTGGATTTGGGTGAAGGAGAAGCTGGGGAGGCTTGGGCAGAGCTGTTGGCTGGGGTTGGAGTAGCCAGGAGGAAGGCATGGCCAGCCGTTGAGAAATGCTTATTGAAATTTTCGATTATCATGGTTTTATCGGTGGTGACCGTGTTACCTAGCCTCAATGCAGTGGGCAGCTGTGAGGAGGTTCTCTTGATCTCCATGGACTTTACAGTGTCCCAAAACGTTTTGGAGTTAGAGCTACAGGATGCAAATTTCTGCTTGGAAAAGCTAGCCTTTGCTTTCCTGACTGACTTCGGTGTATTGGTTCCTGACTTCCCTGAACAGTTGAATATCGCGGGGACTATTCGATGCTATTGCAGTCCGCCACAGGATGTTTTTGTGCTGGTCAAGGGCAATCAGGTCTGGAGTGAACCAAGGGCTATATCTGTTCTTAGTTCTACATTTTTTTAACGGGGTATGCTGATCTAAGATGCTGAGGAAATTACTTTTATAGAATGACTAGGCATCCTCGACTGACGGGATGAGGTCAATATCCTTCCAGGATACCCAGGCCAGGTTGATTAGAAAGGCCTGCTCGCAGAAGTGTTTTAGGGAGCATTTGACAGTGATGAGGGGTGGTCGTTTGACCCCGGACCCATAGCGGATACAGGCAATGAGGCAGTGATCGCTGAGATCCTGATTGAAAACAGCGGAGGTGTATTTGGAGGGCAAGTTGGTCAGGATAATGTCTATGAGGATGCCCATGTTTACGGATTTCGGGTTGTTCCTGGTGGGTTCCTTGATGATTTATGTGAGATTGAGGGCATCTAGCTTAGATTGTAGAACTGCCGAGGTGTTAAGCACATCCCAGTTTAGGTCACCTAACAGAACGAACTCTGAAGCTAGATGGGGGGCGATCAATTCACAAATGGTGTCCAGGGCACAGCTGGGAGTGGAGGGGGGTCGATAGCAGGCGGCAATTCTTATTTCTGGAGAGATACATTTTTTAAATTAGAAGTTCAAACTGTTTGGGTATAGACCTGGAAAGTATGACAGAACTTTGCAAGCTATCTCTGCAGTAGATTGCAACTCCTCCCCCTTTGGTAGTTCTGTCTTGATGGAAAATGTTGTAGTTGGGTATGGAAATCTCTGAATTTTTGGTGGCTTTCCTAAGCCAGGATTCAAACACGGCAAGGACATCAGGGTTGGCGAAGTGTGCTAAAGCAGTGAGTAAAACAAACTTACGGAGGAGGCTTCTGATGTTGACATGCATGAAACAAAGGCTTTTTCGACCACAGAAGTCAACAAATGAGGGTGCCTGGGGACACGCAGGGCCTGGGTTTACCGCCACATCACCCCGAGGAACAGAGGAGGAGTAGGATGAGGGTACGGCTAAAGGCTATCAAAACTGGTCACCTAGAGCGTTTGGGACAAAGAATGAAAGGAGCAGATTTCTGGGCGTGGTAGAATAGATTCAGGGCATAATGTGCAGACAGGGGTATGGTGGGGAGCGGGTACAGCGGAGGTAAGCCCAGGCACTGAGTGATGATAAGAGAGGTTGTATCTCTGGACATGCTGGTTATAATGGGTGAGGTCACTGCATGTGTGGGTGGTGGGACAACGGAGGTATCAGAGGTATGATGAGTGGAACTAGGAGCTCCATTGTAAACTAAAACAATGATAACTAACCTAAACAACAGTATACAAGGCATATTGACATTTGAGAGAGACTTACAGCGAGGCATAACAGAATCAGAGGTGTTGATTGGGAGTGCTAGCTACCGGTAAAATGGTGATGACTGGGCAGAGAGCCTGAGTTTGCGGCTGGGGCCGACAGATAAACAAAGCATAAACAGAATGGAGTACCGTGATTAATGGACAGTCCAGCGGGCATCAGCTATGGAGCCAAGTGATCATAGGGTCAAGGGGGCAGCAATAGATGGAACAGGGAAGCTGTGGAGTAGTCGCTACTAGGCTAGCACGGGGACGACACAGCGTTTAAAGTTAGTAGTTAGTAGAAGCGTCTGCTCCGACGTCCGACGGAGGCCGGTTGAAGGCACATCGGATGGAGTATTTGTCGGCAGACCAGTCGTGGTGGTGCGGCGGGGCACCGTGTCGACAAAGGATCCAAGCCAGATGGCGAAAAAGGTATTGTAGTTGTAGCCTCGCTCACGGCTAACTGGTGCTAGCTTCGGGCAGGGGCGTTAGCCACTCGGTAGCAGCGATGATCCGGTGCCAAGGTCCAGAGCTTACGGCAAGAATCCTGTGGAGTAGTGGGTTCTAGCTGTGTTTGGGTGGAGTCCGGGTGAACAACTGAGTAGGCCGGGAGGTGGGCCTCAGGGATAGCTTTGGTACTGGGTAACTCGATGGGTGCTACCTAGCTGTGAAGATCAGGAGTAATGGTCCAGGAATTACGGCAGGAATCCGGCGTTGTAGTGGAGAGACAGTCCGATATTGGTAAGCTGGCGAGTATTATCCAGGCAAAAATAAAGGGCTGGTATATGTGCAGAAGGTAAAGGCCACTAGCAGTGGCTAACAATGACTAAATAGCTTGTAGCTAATTAGCTGGTTAGCTTCTGATGGCTAGGTGGTTCTTGCTATAAGGTCTAAAAATTCAAAGTAATAGCGGTTCCGTATCACATTGGGTGAAGCAGGTTACCGGAAGGTATAATTGAATTAAAACACACACACACAAACACACACATATCTCTCCTCCTGTGAGGAGCCTAGCTGCTTGACAGAGATGAATTAATTATCCCAAGCGCTCTCTCCTCTCCACTGCCGTCACGTAGCACGGACCACCAGTCACCTGCCCAGTGAAGGTTAGAAATCGTTCAGGAATCTTAACATTCAGCGCGTGGTCCACTCTTCAATGAGAGAATAGAGAATACTGTCCGGAGTCGGACTGGTGTCAGCCCCCATTGGGAACAGGCCGTGGAAACTAATGAGACAGACAAGGGAGGGATATATATGTTTGGTGGTGTGCTGCAACTTCATACAATTGAGTACTGTGGTCAATGGTAGGTTGAGATTATAAACTCAGCAAAAAAAGAAACGTCCTCTCACTGTCAACTGCGTTTATTTTCAGCAAACTTAACATGCCTAAATATTTTTATGAACTTAACAAGCTTCAAGAACTGAGACATAAACTGAACAAGTTCCACAGACATGTGACTAACAGAAATGGAATAATGTATCCCTGAACAAAGGGGGGGTCAAAATCAAAAGTATCTGGTGTGGCTGCATTAAGTACTGCAGTGCATCTCCTCCTCATGGACTGCACCAGATTTGCCAGTTCTTGCTGTGAGATGACACCCCACTCTACCCCACTCTTCCACCAAGGCACCGGCAAGTTCCCAGACATTTCTGGGGGGAACGGCCCTAGCCCTCACCCTCCTATCCAACAGGTCCCAGACGTGCTCAATGGGATTGAGATCCCGGCTCTTCGCTGGCCATGGCAGAACACCTGCATTCCTGTCTTACAAGAAATCACACACAGAACGAGCAGTATGGCAGGTGGCATTGTCATGCTGGAGGGTCATGTCAGGATGAGCCTACAGGAAGGGTATCACATGAGGGAGGAGGATGTCTTCCCTGTAACGCACAGTGTTGAGATTGCCTGCAATGACAACAAGCTCAGTCCGATGATGCTGTGACACACCGCCCCAGACCATGACGGACCCTCCACCTCCACCTCCAAATCGATCCGGCTCTGGAGTACAGGCCTCGGTGTAACACTTATTCCTTCGACGATAAACTGAATCCTACCATCAACCCTGTTGAGACAAAACCGTGACTCGTCAGTGAAGAGCACTTTTTGCCAGTTCTGTCTGGTCCAGCGACTGTGGGTTTGTGCCCATAGCTGACGTTGTTGCCGGTGATGTGTGGTGAGGACCTGCCTACAACAGGCTAACAAGCCCTCAGTCCAGACTCTCTCAGCCTATTGAGGACAGTCTGAGCACTGATGGAGGTATTGTGTGTTCCTGGTGTAACTCTGGCAGTTGTTGTTGCCATCCTGTACCTGTCCTGCAGATGTGATATTTAAATGTACCGATCCTGTGCAGGTGTTGTTACACGTGTTCTGCCACTGCAAGGACGATCAGCTGTCCATCCTGTCTCCCTAGTCTTAGGCATCTCACAGTACGGACATTACAATTTATTGCCCTGGCCACATCTGCAGTCCTCATGCCTCCTTGCAGCATGCCTAAGGCATCTTCACGCAGATGAGCAGGGACCCTGGGCATATTTATTTTGGTGTTTTTCAGAGTCAGTAGAAAGGCCTCTTTAGTGTTCTAAGTTTTCCTAACTGTGACCTTAATTGCCTACCTTCTGTTAGCTGTTAGTGTCTTATTGACCGTTCCACAGGTGCATGTTCATTAATTGTTTATGGTTCATTGACCAAGCATGGGGAACAGTGTTTAAACCCTTTACAATGAAGATCTGTGAAGTTATTTTGAGTTTTAAGAATGATCTTTGAAAGACAGGGTCCTGAAAAAAGGGCTGTTTCTTTTTTTGCTGTGTTTAGCTTTTGATAATCAGATGACCAAAAACGTGAGATAAAAGAAGTCAAAGAATAGATCACTTTCACATGGACTGGAAAACATAGGGTCTTTTTTGAATAGGTCAGTATGTCTTGTCCTGGTAGGATGGATTCAGATAGATACAGTTAGTGACGATGTCTTTCTTGTGGTATTTTGGGGAAAGAATCTGTAGGGAAATGTTCTTCAGAGTGTGATGGCCTACGTGAGACATTTCTGTTTGCCTAAAGAAGGTCATGGAATGGACATTGTGGTTGCAGGTTTTTGGGACAGCAGCATTTGGTTTTTCTGCGCACAAACACGCACGCATGCACACACACACACACACACACACACACCCTTGAATGACATTTTGAACCGTGTCTCTGCTTGCCTTGACCTGGTTCCCAGTGTAATGGCATTGCATTACAGACAGTTCCAGCTTACTGACTCTTAAGATTGAGTCCTTTTGCAGTTGAAACAGGCGTGACATTCAGAGAGGCTGCTATCCTTTGTCCTTGGCTACAAATCGAAACAGGTCCCTTGGAAAGGTACTGTACAAAAGACCAGGTACAGCAAGAGTATCTATAGAGTAGAGGAGTACACTTCAGATATGTATGTCAGTATAAAGTAGATATTAGATGACATGACTCTTAAGGTGAAATGTAATTACAGTAGTCTGGCACAAATCTCAGACTGAAATCACATAGACTCAGTACATTTTAACAACCCAGTGAGCCAATACGTTAGATAAATGGAGCCATCATCAGGTGCTGTGTCTTTTGTTATTGTTTTGTGTCAAATGTCAGCACTCGACTCAGTGTTTGCACTGATTTTTAAGGGAACAGTCCATAAGAATCAACTGACGTTCAATGTCAAGTTCAAGTTCAATGCACTTCACTGTAAAAAGTTTGACCTGACTCGAAGAACCTCAAAGAATTCCACCAAAACAAATGTGTTTTTAAAGAGGTTTCTTTCTGTATTATCTCAGCTCTGTGGCACCACAGTCACAGCCAGAGTGGCAAACAGAAAGAAAGAGACATAATGTCTGACATTTGTCATCATTTATCGCTGCGGAGTAAAACCATAGTGGTCCTCTCCACATTGTCTGACGCCATTCATATTGATCTCATATCTAATCATAATTAAATTGTACAATTTGGAGCCATTTCTAACATGCCACGTCAATCTTATTTGATTCAATTTAAAGGTCATTTCCCACAGTATTACAGCCCCAAATACTCTGCTGTCGCCAGCAGATTAGAGGAAAGAAACAATGTATGAACTCTAGCTGTGCTTGGATTAGCCTACATTAACTCATGTCAAAAACCTGGGTTGGACTGAATTGCTCAAATGAAGTGACTGCGCAACATTCTTGTCTAAGATAACATATTACGTTGTACAATTCCAAGAACGGACACATGTCATTTTAAGGTAAAGGACTATTCTTAACAACTCTCATAATCGTCTTTTATAAACCAGATGTGCAAAGACGATATCGTTCAATCACTCTTTACTTTCCTGACAACACCATGTTCTGTTTGATACAGTATGGTATTAGTAGTTCCTGGAACCAGCCACAGATCTGGATCCCATTGGTGTTTCCCTCTTCCCTAATCCCACAATCGCTTTGTTACTGCTGTTATAATCATCTTTCATGGCATAGCATTTTATTTCAGAGGACATTTTGATTATTTGTGTCCTTTATTGTGAGGATTTGTCTGGCTTGTCCCTATTTTTTTCATACTGTTGATCCTTATCAGTTCTTCATTCGGTTTTCATTCTCTGCTGAAGTCCGATGGAGAAGCGGACCATAGAAATAAGAATGAATAGAAAAGGCGTCTCCATTCAAGTCAATGGTGGCATAATGGGTTGACTGGCAACCATTTTTAGTGTACCCATGAGTTTACCAGTCAATTGCCAGGGTTAGAGCTCTCAAGCCCTTTCTATTCATTCTTATTTCTATGAAGCGGACCAGATCCATGTTCTAGAATCGATCACAATAAGGCCTTGGCTTCTCTGACTGGTTATGTAATTTCAATGAACAGAAATGGATAATGAAACAAAACGAATCAATTAAATCAAAGCTTGATTTCAGTTACCTTTCTATAGCCGAGGATGCTATAATGACCTAGAGTATAATGACATAAAAGCATTATCTTCTGAATCTCAATGGAAACAAGATCCGGCAAATGTACAAACGTACAGCAGATACAAAAAGGAAGTTCCGGATGGAATTTAAAACTCTTCTCCTAGAAAAAAAAAACTCCTAACAGTACCACAGCTCACACCAAATTAAACTCTAAATTACTTATCACCTGTTTCAAATCACCTCGTCAATCAGAGGTTTATAAACCGCATTACCCAGACTTCCAGAGGCCCTGCTGTTTCCTCCATCCCTCTATCCCTCTGCCAAGTCCCTTCATCTCCCTCATCTCTCTAATGTCTTCTCCTACTAACGACATTACAATGTCCTACTAGAGGGAGGGAGGGAGGGTGTTATCACCACCAGACTCCTCCAAAAAGAATGCAAAGCAAATGTACTGAATCAGATCAAAACCCACTACAAACCCAGAAGATTTTGACGAGATATACCCCAAATAAAATACAACTATATAACAGAGAGTTTAAGATTTTAAAGGGCAATTGTCTACGTTAGCAAAATAACTCTCCATCCTTCCCCCTTTCTGCAGTGATGAATAAAACAATAGTAGAAACTCCCTCCATCCAGTGCTTACACCAATCAAATGTGTCTCCTTTCACCTCATTTAACACCTGATTTACTTAACAAAAGGCACATCTCAATAGGTGGTCCAGGTATGCCATTACAGAGCCCAAGAGGTTGCTCCTCAAGCAAGGGGGAGGCCGATGACATCATAGATTCCCATCAGACCAACTCCTTGAATGCCCTTTTGCAGTAAAGTCTAAATAAAAAAAATTTTTGTTCAAAACCTATTTTTTTAACCTTTAGTGTGTACTGTATTTAATCTTGGGATATCACTTTTCAACAGGACATTTTCAAAAATTACTGGAGGGCGTCTTTAAATCAGTGATGAGGTGTGTAAATACAAGTGCAAAGTTGAGACATGTTTTTAGATTTGGGATGCACAACATAATATACACTAGATCATAGTTCCTGTTTCTAAATAAAACCCTTCTCTTCCAAAATGTTTATTTTTTGTATCCTACTATCATATATTCATAACGGGTACTCTCAGTTGCATTTTCACTTCATGGCTGCAATGTTCCATCTGTTTATCAAGAGCTGATAGAGAACGCTGCGTAATTCATCCAGTGAGGAGTGGAGGCGCTCACTGCAGTCAGTGAACATGAAAATTGGATTCAGGTAGATAAGTCAATCTGAGGCTCAGATTGTTTTATTGTTGACCTGAGAAGGAGGGAGGAAGGAATGGAGGGAGTGAGGGAGGGAGGGTGGGTGGGAGAGACTGAGAAGGGGAGAAAGAGAGTTAATGCATTATTTCCACATACTAAATCGGTCCAAACAGAATACTGTATGTTTATCTTAGTACTTATTTTCTGGGTCACATTTTAAATGAATCATAACTTCTAAGGCTTAATGAAGCCTTTGTAAATCCTTTATAAGGCCTAGATGCATCACACATAATTTATAAACAACAAATATGATTCTTCATATTGAGTATCTTGTGAGTGGAATGTAGTACACATGTAAATGAAAAGTTATTGTTCCCATTATTGTCCCAGAAGAGAAAATAATGTTTCCAATGTGTTACGGTTTGTGTGTCACGATCGTTATAAGGAGTGGACCAAGATGCATCGTGGTATGTTTCCATCCTTTTATTTTGAAGAGAAACTCAAAGAACAAAAACAAGAAAGAGAAAAAACTAAACGTGAAGCTCAAAGTAGTGCTCGCAGGCAACTATACCTAGACAAGATCCCACAAAGCACAATGGGGAAATGGCTGCCTAAATATGATCCCCAATCAGAGACAACGATAAACAGCTGCCTCTGATTGGGAACCATACGAGGCCAACATAGATCATTAATCACCTAGATAAACCACCCTAGTCACTGTCACGCCCCAACCAACATAGAGATTAAACAGCTCTCTATGGTCAGGGCGTGACATTGTGTTTGTTAAATGAACTTACTGTAAAACTTACAATCAAAACGAAGCACTTCTATGTTTGAATGATATATTTCTGAAAAAAGAAAATTAAAGAACACCTTACAGTTTAAATGCATAAACTGTAAATCCCTAAAAGCTTACAGTATTTAAAACCTATTTTGTGATTATGTTCTATAATTCAACGATAGATGAAGCCCTTGAGAAACAAAACGAGCACTTTTGGAAGGAACCCCCCGTCCATAATGCAATAAACTCTTCTAATATAAAACTTTAGAAGGTAATTGCAATGGCAAAGTCAATGGAGTGTGTTTATCTTCCTCTTACACTCTGTGGGATTTGTGGAAAAATTCACCTTACGCTTAATCTCGTGTTCGCTGGTGCGGAGAGGAGGAAGAAAAAAACGAGTATTAAAAGGCAATATTTGAATACATTTTTAATCAAAGAGGAGGACAGATAGATGCAGATGCTGACTGTTGAGGAGAAAGTGCTTCTCTCAGAAGTCAATAAAGCACTAGGGTGAGAAGAGGAGAGGGGGACAAAAGAGGAGAGGAGAGGAGAGGAGAGGAGAGGAGAGGAGAGGAGAGGAGAGGAGAGGAGAGGAGAGGAGAGGAGAGGAGAGGAGAGGAGAGGAGAGGAGAGGAGAGGAGAGGAGAGGAGAGGAGACGAGACGAGACGAGAGGAGAGGAGACGAGACGAGGGCTCTCGACAGAAATGGCTGGGGTCTGTCATAGACAGTCAGGTCAGAACAGGCATACTTGAGTAAAAGTAAAGATACCTTAATAAAACATGACTCAATTAAAAGTTAAAGGCACTCAGTAAAATACTACTTGAGTAAAAGTCTAAAAGTATTTGATTTCAAAAATACTTAAGTATCAAAAGTAAATGGGATTGCCAAAATGTACTTAAGTATCAAAAGTCAAAGCAAAAGTATAAATTATTTCAAATTGCTTATGTTAAGCAAACCAGGGATGTCTAGGGATGTTCTCTTGATAAGTGTGTGAATTGGACCATTTTCCTGTCAAAATGTATCGAGTATTTTTGGGTGTCAGGGAAAATGTATGGAGAAAAAAGTATATTATTTTCTTTAGGAATGTAGTGAAGTAAAGTTAAAAGTTGGCAAAAATATAAATAGTCAAGTAAAATACAGATACCCCAAAAAACAACTTATGTAGTACTTTAAAGTATTTTCCCTTAAGTACTTTACACAACTGCATTTTGATGTATGTGTGGTCCCGGGAATATAACCCACTATCCTGGAATTGCCAGTACCATGCTTTAACCACTGAGCTACAGAGGACCATATACAGTATGTAACCTTTAGCGATCACACAGACAATAAATGAAAGGAATCGGTAAGGAGTTAGCGGCTTAGCCAGTTAGCATTTTATATTGATCTCATGTTTGTACAATCCTCTGCATTAGTCACCATTGACCCCCAGCTCATTCCATAGAACCAAATGAATGAAATCACTCAGTTGTAAATAAATGGTTATATGTATTTGAATTATTTTGTATTATTGTATTTATCATTTCAATCTGGAATCCTTAATAGTGAAACTGCCACGTCCACGTTTGCAATATCAGAGACTCACTTGGACCCTTCTTTTGAGGATGCTGAGACCTCTATACATGGATACAATATGTTCAGGAGGGACAGAAATAGATATGGAGGTGGAGCTGCAGTTTACATCCAGAGTCATATTCCAGCAAAACAACGTCAGGACTTAATGTTGAATGGATTAGAGGCACTATGGGTACATGTGCATTTATCACATTTGAAACCTATACTAGTTGGTTGCTGCTATTAGCCACCTTGTGCTGATGTGAAATATCTTGATGTAATTTCCGAAACGTTGGATAAAGTATCTGATGAAAATAGGGAAACATATTGTTGGGGAGATATGAATATAGATTTTTTTATAACACCAACTGTCCAATGAGAAATAAACGTATTTATGTTGCCAATGTATGTAACATGGCCCAAGTTATGACATTACCAACCAGAACGTTCTCTAATAGGTCCGGTATCACATCATCAACTTATATCGATCACATGTTTACACATTGTTCTAAAGCTGTATCAGTGGCACTAGGTTGCAGTGATCATGAAAAAAAATACCAAAGGCTGTCCCTAGGGTAATCTACCACAGGTCCTACAGAGGGTTCAATCAGCACTCACTCACTAGGAAAACTAAAATACCAAAGGCTGTCCCTAGGGTAATCTACCACAGGTCCTACAGAGGGTTCAATCAGCACTCACTCACTAGGAAAACTAAAATACCAAAGGCTGTCCCTAGGGTAATCTACCACAGGTCCTACAGAGGGTTCAATCAGGACTCACTCACTAGGAAAACTAAAATACCAAAGGCTGTCCCTAGGGTAATCTACCACAGGTCCTACAGAGGGTTCAATCAGCACTCACTCACTAGGAAAACTAAAATGCCAAAGGCTGTCCCTAGGGTAATCTACCACAGGTCCTACAGAGGGTTCAATCAGGACTCACTCACTAGGAAAACTAAAATACCAAAGGCTGTCCCTAGGGTAATCTACCACAGGTCCTACAGAGGGTTCAATCAGGACTCACTCACTAGGAAAACTAAAATACCAAAGGCTGTCCCTAGGGTAATCTACCACAGGTCCTACAGAGGGTTCAATCAGGACTCACTCACTAGGAAAACTAAAATACCAAAGGCTGTCCCTAGGGTAATCTACCACAGGTCCTACAGAGGGTTCAATCAGGACTCACTCACTAGGAAAACTAAAATACCAAAGGCTGTCCCTAGGGTAATCTACCACAGGTCCTACAGAGGGTTCAATCAGGACTCACTCACTAGGAAAACTAAAATACCAAAGGCTGTCCCTAGGGTAATCTACCACAGGTCCTACAGAGGGTTCAATCAGGACTCACTCACTAGGAAAACTAAAATACCAAAGGCTGTCCCTAGGGTAATCTACCACAGGTCCTACAGAGGGTTCAATCAGGACTCACTCACTAGGAAAACTACAATACCAATAGCTGTCCCTAGGGTAATCTACCACAGGTCCTACAGAGGGTTCAATCAGGACTCACTCACTAGGAAAACTACAATACCAAAGGCTGTCCCTAGGGTAATCTAACACAGGTCCTACAGAGGGTTCAATCAGGACTCACTCACTAGGAAAACTAAAATACCAAAGGCTGTCCCTAGGGTAATCTACCACAGGTCCTACAGAGGGTTCAATCAGGACTCACTCACTAGGAAAACTACAATACCAAAGGCTGTCCCTAGGGTAATCTACCACATGTCCTACAGAGGGTTCAATTAGGACTCACTCACTAGGAAAACTAAAATACCAAAGGCTGTCCCTAGGGTAATCTACCACAGGTCCTACAGAGGGTTCAATCAGGACTCACTCACTAGGAAAACTAAAATACCAAAGGCTGTCCCTAGGGTAATCTACCGCAGGTCCTACAGAGGGTTCAATCAGGACTCACTCACTAGGAAAACTAAAATACCAAAGGCTGTCCCTAGGGTAATCTACCACAGGTCCTACAGAGGGTTCAATCAGGACTCACTCACTAGGAAAACTAAAATACCAAAGGCTGTCCCTAGGGTAATCTACCACAGGTCCTACAGAGGGTTCAATCAGGACTCACTCACTAGGAAAACTAAAATACCAAAGGCTGTCCCTAGGGTAATCTACCGCAGGTCCTACAGAGGGTTCAATAAGGACTCACTCACTAGGAAAACTAAAATACCAAAGGCTGTCCCTAGGGTAATCTACCACAGGTCCTACAGAGGGTTCAATCAGGACTCACTCACTAGGAACACTACAATACCAAAGGCTGTCCCTAGGGTAATCTACCGCAGGTCCTACAGAGGGTTCAATCAGCACTCACTCACTAGGAAAACTAAAATGCCAAAGGCTGTCCCTAGGGTAATCTACCACAGGTCCTACAGAGGGTTCAATAAGGACTCACTCACTAGGAAAACTAAAATGCCAAAGGCTGTCCCTAGGGTAATCTACCACAGGTCCTACAGAGGGTTCAATCAGGACTCACTCACTAGGAAAACTAAAATATCAAAGGCTGTCCCTAGGGTAATCTACCACAGGTCCTACAGAGGGTTCAATCAGGACTCATTTGTGGATGAGATTAAGACTGTGCAATGGTTAGAAGTGTGTAGTAAGGATGATCCTGAAATGTTACTGATTGTTTGTTAATTCAATTATTTATGAGTATAGCTGATAAGCACACCCCTTTAAGAAATGATTTATGAGTATAGCTGATATGCATGCCCCTTTAAGAAATGATTTATGAGTATAGCTGATAAGCATGCCCCTTTAAGAAATTATTTATGAGTATAGCTGATAAGCATGCCCCTTTAAGAAAATGCACCATGAGGTCAAACGGTGCCCCATGGATTGATGATGAGCTGAGACATTTAATGATTCAACGTTATGATGCCAAAAAAGTAGCAGATAAAGCAAAGTTATTGTCAATTAAAAAATATTGTGAGCAAGACAAACAAATGAAAGAAGAAGGGATTCTATCAGCACAAAACTGATGAAGGGTGATGGGAAAAAACTGTGGAGAACGTTGAACGGTATTATGGGTAGGAATTCGAAAATGCCCACCTCTTTTGTTCAATCAGAGGGTTTATTTATTACGAAACCACACGACATCGCAAACTACTTAATTAATATTTTACAGGCAAAGTGGACAATTTGAGGAATGCTATGATTCCAATTGATGGCTCCATGTCAGATACTAACATGTATAATATAATGTATAATATCTGTACATTATAGGAACACCTGTAATTACAAAAGTACATTGATGTTTTAGTTTGAGGTAGAGACTTTGTAAGTGCATGAAGAGGTCAACTGTACAAAAGTTATATGCCTGTTTGTTGAAACTACACTTTCAGATCCTGTTGATACTACGTTCCAGTCTTACTTCTGCTAGCACATGATAGCAATAGGAGGAAGGAGGATTGGGAAACTAAATGCAAAAAACAATAAGCTGAAATCCGCCTAGCAGAGACATTTTTGTATTAGCAACTGTTAATCATGAGCTTATATGGTATTAAAGTTAAGGGACATCACCCTGGGCGAGGTGATCTCAGTAGGGGATAAAAAGGGGAAACACCATCTTTTGAACTGAGTATGTTGCTTGCAAATTACTGTCAGTGTATACTCCAGGTTGCAATCCGGCTTGCAATCCTTATTTAACAAACTAACCTCTGATCAAAGACGTTTTCCTGTGGTCTCTTGTATAAACATAGGGCAGAAAACATTGTATCATGATGGAGAGGCAATGCATGTTCAAATTTCGTCAAGTAGAAAGAGAAGAGGTAGAAAGGATTCTGTTGTCTCTTTCGGATGACAAGTCACCTGGTACAGATAAATATGATGCCAAACTGCTTAGAGTTACAGCTAACCAAATATCTACCCCAATCTAACATATTTTTGAATAAGTGCTTGATGTATGAGGTGTGCCCAGAAGAGTGGAAAGAGTCAAAGGTTATTCCACTACCTAATGATAAAAAAATCTGCATTCATTGGTCCTAATAGTCGCCCTATAAGCTTGCTGCCTGTGTTAAGTAAATTATTTGGAAAAAATGTATCTGTACAAATCAAGGATTATTTCTCATGTAATGGTCTGATAACGGGTTTCCAGCATACATACAAAGAAGGGCATTCTGTGAGTACGGCCTTAGCACAAATGACAGATGATTGGTTAAAGACAATGGATGAAAGGAAGTTAGATTGTGCAGTGTTGCTAGATTTCAGTGCTGCTTTTGATGCAATTGATCATGAACTGTTACTAGGTAAACTCAAATGTTATGGTTTTAAGTCTGCAGCTATATCCTGGATGGAAATCTGTCTATCCAGGAGAAGGCAAAAAGTGTTCTTTCATGGTAGATTTTCAAACAGTATACTCTCGTGTTCCTCAAGGAAGTTTCCTATGGCCCACTTCTCTACTCTATCTTTACTAGTGATTTACCTTCAGTAATGAACAAACAAGAGTGGTCATGTATGCTAATGACTCTATAATGTATAGCGCAGCATCAGAATGTAATGAGCTAACAGGTGTACTGAGCAGTGAACTAAGAATGGTGTCTGAGTGGGTTGATAAGAACAAATTGGTGTTTAACATTTCTAAAGCAATATGTAATGTATTTGGTTGAAGATATATGCTTGCTGATGATCCCCAATTGAATTTGTCGATGAATAGAACACATGTAGAGCAAGTGAAAAAAACAAAACAAAACTACGTCATGTTGGACGCAGCTTTATCATGGTCAGAACACATAGATAATATTGTTATTAACCTCTACAGGATTGGTGGGTACCCCACCGGACAGTTGAGCTAACATAGGCTAATGTGATTAGCATGAGGTTATAAGTAACAAGAACATTTCCCAGGACATAGACATATCTGATATTGGCAGAAAGCTTGTAATCTTGTTAATCTAACTGCACTGTACAATTTACAGTAGCTATTACAGTGAAATAATACAAAGCTATTGTTTGAGGAGAGTGCACAGTTATGAACTTGAAAAGTTATTAATAAACCAATTAGGCACATTTGGGCAGTCTTGATATACATTTTTTTTACAGAAATGCAATGGTTCATTGGATCAATCTAAAACTTTGCACATACGCTGGTGTCATCTAGTGGCCAAAATATAAATAGTCCCTGGGCTGGAATAAATTATGGCTTTTCTCTTGCATTTAAAAAATAATAGTTAAAAAATGATATTTTACCAGATCTAATGTGTTATATTTTCCTACATTCCTTTCACATTTCCACAAACTTCTAAGTGTTTCCTTTCAAATGGTATCAAAAACATGTATATCCTTGCTTCAGATCCTGAGCTACAGGCAGTTAGATTTGGGTGTCATTTTAGGTGAAAATGAAAAAAAAGGGGCGGATCCTTGTTAAGATGGGTAAAGGACATGTTAGTGCTAGCCTCATGTTACAAGGACATGTTTAGAGTATGTAACATCTAGCACACTGAATCAGTGTGGATGGATAGACGGGGATAATTGGAGGGATAGATGAAGGGATATATGAAGGGATAGATGGGGATATATGGAGGGATAGATGAGGGATAGATAGCGAGTGCCCCAATGACAGATCTATCACAACGAAGCAATTCAGCATTTTGCCTTTGGAAAATATAAGGATTGGGTGATGTTTTGGCTGGGGTTTGGTGTGGTGGTACTGGTGTGTGTGTGCGTGCATGCATTCATGCGGGTGTGTGTGCGCACATGAGTGCGGTGGTGAGATTATCATGGCATGCACGGCGGATTATGCTCGCGAAATGAGGCTAGCCCCGGTAGGGAGAAAGTGAGGAGGATGTGAAGAGAGAGTGAGGGATGGAAAAAATAGAGGGAAGAAGAAAGGGAGAGGAAGGAGAGAGATGGCCCTAGCCCTCGTTTGTTTATCAGAGCAGCGGAGGCTTGACGCAGCACATTTGTTATTAGCTCTCTCCACTGAAGCCCCTGTGTTTAACGGAAGGTGCAGGAGGGCTGATCCTCCAAGCCTTTCACAACTGGAAGACAACACATCAGCCTAACCCTAACTGTAGAGATCAGGTTAGCCCTAACTGTAGAGATCAGGTTAGCCCTAACTGTAGAGATCAGGTTAACCCTAACTGTAGAGATCAGGTTAGCCCTAACTGTAGAAATCAGGCTAGCCCTAACTGTAGAGGTCAGGCTAGCCCTAACTGTAGAGATCAGGTTAAACCTAACTGTAGATATCAGGCTAGCCCTAACTGTAGAGATCAGGCTAGCCCTAACTGTTGAGGTCAGGCTAGCCCTAACTGTTGAGGTCATGCTAGCCCTAACTGTAGAGACGAGGCTAGCCCTAACTGTAGCGATGATGCTAGCCCTAACTGTAGAGATCACGTTAGCCCTAACTGTAGAGATCAGGTTAGCCCTAACTGTAGAGATCAGGCTAGCCCTAACTGTAGAGGTCAGGCTAGCCCTAACTGTAGAGATCAGGTTAAACCTAACTGTAGAGATCAGGCTAGCCCTAACTGTAGAGATCAGGCTAGCCCTAACTGTTGAGGTCAGGCTAGCCCTAACTGTAGCGATGAGGCTAGCCCTAACTGTAGCGATGATGCTAGCCCTAACTGTAGAGATCAGGTTAGCCCTAACTGTAGAGATGAGGCTAGCCCTAACTGTAGAGATCAGGCTAGCCCTAACTGTAGCAATGAGGCTAGCCCTAACTGTAGAGATCAGGCTAGCCCTAACTGTAGAGATCAGGTTAGCCCTAACTGTAGAGATCAGGATAGCCCTAACTGTAGCGATGAAGCTAGCCCTAACTGTAGAGATCAGGTTAGCCTTAACTGCATAGGTTATGCTAACCCTAACCGTATAGATCAAATTAGCCATAGCCACATACTGTAGATATGACTATGTTCAAAATGGGATGTATTTTTTGTTTAGTCGTTTTCTCAGGGATTTTTCAATGTGGGGCTTCATCGTGTGTTCTCACGTAGTTTTTAGTACTGTACCCTTTTAAAACTCTGGATTGATTTTTATTGCTGTAAATCCCAGGAAAAATCACCACTGACGGGACAAGACAAAGAGGAATACATTTAGCATATTGACACGTTTCTTTCAAACGATGACCTTCAGGAATCCACAGAAAATGTCAGCGGCAGGAAGGGGGAAAGAAGAGGCTCCATTTGCAATTCCCTGTCCCTCTGCACAAACACAAGACCTGCAGCCTGGAAATGGCAAACACATTACTGGGGGAGGGAACGATCTCCTCCCTCTCCTAGCTTAGGATGGAGAGTCTGCATAATGACAGGGATCTGGCCACCACAGCTTCCTCTATGGTGTGTGTGTGTGTGTGTGTGTGTGTGTGTGTGTGTGTGTGTGTGTGTGTGTGTGTGTGTGTGTGTGTGTGTGTGTGTGTGTGTGTGTGTGTGTGTGTGTTTGCGTGTGTGTGTGTGTGTGTGTCGGATATGGACAGCTTAAAATCCAGTTCCGATTGAGGGGTTTCTGCAACACCCCTGGGTAATGGGTCATATGACCTTTCCTCTGGACACCTGCTAGCCTGGCTAGCGACATACACACCTGCTTGCCTGGCTAGCCTCAGACACACACCTACTAGCCATGCTGCGTGTGGTGAGGAGCGAGGACATCTCAGTGTTGACATTTGATAAAGCAAAGATCTCAGGAGTCAGTGTTTGTGTACTGTTATTGTTAACCAATTGTCCTCATCCCATGTTCACCATTTCTAAATCTAATGAGGTAGCCATGACAATAGGAATACCGGTAGATCAAACCGTAAGCAGATATATTTTATTTTGAATCGACATTGTCCGTTTTTTTGTTGTGGCAATAATCTTGTCAAGCAGGGATTTCCTCCCAGGTTTTGGATGCAGATAAAGTTAGCATTAGATAGGTGTGTGCCAGATACGTTTAGTGTTGTGAGTGTTAGAACCAAGCGTCAAACACATATCAGAGGCTTTGTCTCTGTAGCCAGGTTGAAACTTCTGGAATGCTGGGTAGATAGAGGACTTAGGACAGGCAACCTGTCTGTGTCTGTGTTGTAGCCTGGTCCCAGATCTGTTTGTATTGTACTGTAGAGCCAAATCCAATGGTCATTGTCATGCCAATTGTTTGGCAAGACATCAAGAACAGTTCTGGGATGAAGCCACCTACATGCAACAGCACAGAAATTACTATGTTTGGCATGAGGATGACCATAGTAGTTGGCTTTAATGTACAGACAGACAGACTTGGCACCAGGCTACACAATATAGGCCCACCCTGTCTGTCACAAGCTTTTAAAAACATGTCCCTGCTAACTAAGCAGCTGGCTAGGGACACATCCTGTATTTGTGTTTCGGCATGCTCAGATGGTCCCATGATGGGTTTCCTGGCTGTCTGCCCTCTAAAGCGCTCCCCCTCCCCTCATGATGTGGAAAAAAACACACTTTTAGCACAATGAAACGTAGGAACCAATCACTGAGAGCTCAGACAGAATAGAGGGTGACACCTGGTATATTTTCTACTTCGGGACAAAATAAAGGGTGACACCTGGTATATTTCCAGCTTGGGGTGAAGTCTAATATGGTTTATGTTCACATCCAGTCTCATAACAGAGTAAATAGAGCCAGGTGGTGCTATCCAGACTCACTTTAACTCAGTAATTTACACAGACAGACACAAACACACATGCACAGAATGAATGTACTGTATGCATGCATGAACACACACACTGTGCAAGCTTCAGTTTACGTTATCCTAATTTAGTGCTTGCTAATTTATTGATTAATGGATAACTGTGATTCGCTCCGTTTTACTTGCCCCTTTAGATACTTTGATTCCTTTGTTTGAGGTGCGGCCGCCCAGGGGAAGGTGCAGGTGAGAAGGAAGCTAGGTTTGAAACTGTGGCAGGGCTCCTTTGTTGCCTTGGTTTTGCTAAGAGAAGTATTCATTTGATGGAATGCTGACTTAAGTCAAAGTTAAAGTTGTGCTATGCTTTCCTTCCACCTGCAATGAGTCCTGTTTTTGATTGATTTAATGGTTGTTTGATTGTTTTGCGTTATATTCTTTTTCCATTTTGTTTGCCAAACTCAAACTAATTTGGTTTTCGGAAGCCGAAGTTCAGAGATAAATTAATTTGGGACCTGTTACCTACCTTTGACTTAATTTCATGTATTTCCACTCATGCCTATTCTCAAATAACCTGTGTGGCCTATGTTACGAGTTATTCAGAGTTCCCTACGCTAGGCTGTGACATACGTGAAGGTCTACTTCATACACATATTCACTCACACAAGCACATACACCAGGGAGATGGCTCTAGTTTGAATTCGAAGTTAGATGTCCATCCAGGTCCCAAGAATGTCTAGAATTGCCTTGAAAACCAGCCACTAGAGGCAGCAGTGAGCACTATTACTTTAAAGTAGGCTGGCGGATGCTAGGACGTTGTGGATGGGAGTAAAAGCCTTGCAAAGTTGCCGAGGGCTGAGTGCTCAATCACAGTGCTGTTTTTGTGTTTGAATCCTATCCCAAAGGTGAACCCTTAACCACTCGGAATTCCTAAACTTAACCCTATTTTAGCCCTATGCCAAACCTGATCCCTTAACTTAAGATGTGAAACACCCAGCCCGACACCAGTGTTAAACCCAAACTACATGGAGAGACGCCAGCACAGTTTGCGCGCAAGAGTACAGAGCGTAAATTCACACACTGCTTAGCTTATACCAACTTAATTGTCATGAGAATCTGTAATAAAACAGTTGTATTTGTTATATTCTCTATGTGGCCCTTGTGAATGATTCTTGTGTTCCTTTTGACTCACATATGTCCTATGGGAACCACGGTACCTGCCTGCTCTAAACAGTTGTTATGTTAGCTCACTAAGGTGAGGACAGTTGTAGTTAATACACCTGAGCAGTTTAAACAAGATGAACACTTACCACGCTGCGCATTGGTCCTCCGATCCTTCCTACTTCTACTCCTCGTCAGAGGAAGACAAGCGTTACAGAATCACCCACCACCAAAGGACCAAGCAGCGTGGTAACGGGCAGCAGCAGCGAACTCCAGACTCCTGGAAATGGGAGGAGATCCTGGATGGCAAGGGACCCTACAGCCGGGAGAGTATCGCCGCCCCAAGGCAGAGCTGGAGGCAGCGAAAGCCGAGAGGCGGTGGTATGAGGAGGCTGCACGGCAGCGCGGTTGGAAGCCCGAGAGGCAACCTCAAAAATGTATTGGAGGGGGACGCACACGGGGAGTGTGGTTAAGTCAGGTAGGAGACCTGAGCCAACTCCCCGTGCTTACCGTGGAGAGAGGGGGACCGGGCAGGCACCGGGTTATGGTGAGGTGCACGGCATCCCGGTGAACAGGCATAGCCCGGTGCAGTACATAGCAGCGCCTCGTATCATCCGGGCTACAGTGGGCATCGAGCCAGGTGCCATGAAGCCGGCTCAGCGCATCTGGTCTCCAGTGCGTCTCCTCGGGCCGGTGTACATGGCACCAGCCCTACGCATGGTGTCCCCGGTTCGCCAGCACAGCCCAGTGCGGTCTATTCCACCTCGCCGCACTGGCCTGGCTACGGGGAGCATTCAGCCAGGTAGGATTGGGCAGGCTCGGTGCTCGAGACCTCCAGTGCGCCTTCACGGTCCGGTCTATCCGGTGCCATCTCCACGCACCAGCCCTCCATTGGCAGCCCCCCGCACCAGGCTGTCTCTCCGTCTCTTCCCTACAGGTGCTCCCGCCACTCCAGGCTCTCCCGTCTGTCCTGAGCTACCAGAGTCTCCCATCTGTCCTGAGCTGCCAGAGCCGCCCGTCTGTCAGGAGCTGCCAGAGCCGCCCGTCAGTCAGGAGCTGCCAGAGCCGCCCGTCAGTCAGGAGCTGCCAGAGGCACCCGTCAGTCAGGAGCTGCCAGAGCTGCCCGTCAGCCAGGAGCTGCAAGAGCCAAACGTCAGCCAGGAGCTCCCAGAGCCGCCAGTCAGCCAGGAGCTGCCAGGATCGCCCGGCGCTGCCGGAATAGCCCTTCACTCAGGAGCTGCAGGAGTCTTCCGTCCGTCTGGTGATGCCAGAATCTCCCGTCCATTCGGGACCCGGGGCTAGAGTCCCCAGTCTGAGGTCGGCGGAGAGGGTCGCCGCTCTAAAGAGGCCACGGAGGCAGGTGAAGAGGCGGACAAAAACTATGGTGGAGTGAGGTCCACGTCCTGCGCCAGAGCCGCCACCGCGGACAGACGCCCACCCAGACCCTCCCCTATAGGTTCAGGTTTCAAATCAAATCAAATCAAATCAAATTTTATTTGTCACATACACATGGTTAGCAGATGTTAATGCGAGTGTAGCGAAATGCTTGTGCTTCTAGTTCCGACAATGCAGTAATAACGAACAAGTAATCTAACTAACAATTCCAAAAAACTACTGTCTTATACACAGTGTAAGGGGATAAAGAATATGTACATAAGGATATATGAATGAGTGATGGTACAGAGCAGCATAGGCAAGATACAGTAGATGATATCGAGTACAGTATATACGTATGAGATGAGTATGTAAACAAAGTGGCATAGTTAAAGTGGCTAGTGATACATGTATTACATAAGGATGCAGTCGATGATATAGAGTACAGTATATACGTATGCATATGAGATGAATAATGTAGGGTAAGTAACATTATATAAGGTAGCATTGTTTAAAGTGGCTAGTGATATATTTACATCATTTCCCATCAATTCCCATTATTAAAGTGGCTGGAGTTGAGTCAGTGTCATTGACAGTGTGTTGGCAGCAGCCACTCAATGGTCAAAAGTTTTGCGGCCGGAGTCCGCACCTTTGGGGGGGGGGGGGGGGGGGGAGTACTGTCACGTTCTGACGTTTGTTTTGTCTTTGTTTTAGTATGGTCAGGGCGTGAGTTGGGGTGGGCAGTCTATGTTCCTTTTTCTATAATTTGGGATTTCTGTGTTTGGCCTGGTATGGTTCTCAATCAGAGGCAGCTGTCAATGGTTGTCCCTGATTGAGAACCATACTTAGGAAGCCTGGTTTCACTTTTGAGTTATGGGGGATTATTTTCTGTGTCTGTGTGTTCCACACGGGACTGTTTCGTTTGTTTCGTTCATTCTATATATTATTTTGTATTTCAGTGTTAGGGCAAATAAACAAGATGAGCACTTACCACTCTGCGCATTGGTCCTCCTATCCTTCCTACTACTCCTCCTCGTCAGATATGCAGGTACACTGGGGAAAAAAAGTATTTAGTCAGCCACCAATTGTGCAAGTTCTCCCACTTAAAAAGATGAGAGAGGCCTGTAATTTTCATCATAGGTACATTTCAACTATGACAGACAAAATGAGAAAAGAAATCCAGAACATCATATTGTAGGATTTTTTATTAGTTTATTTGCAAATTATGGTGGAAAATAAGTATTTGGTCACCGATATCTGGCTCTCACAGACCTGTAACTTCTTCTTTAAGAGGCTCCTCTGTCCTCCACTCGTTACCTGTATTAATGGCACCTGTTTGAACTTGTTATCAGTATAAAAGACACTGGGAAAATGATCACCTTTGATGGCTATTGGCACACTGGAGAAGTGTGCAATTCACAAATTAATTCTGGTTTCAACTGTAGCGGGCAGATGGCAGACAGCGTGTATGGACTTGTGTGGGCGAGTGGTTTGCTGATGTCAATGTTATGAACAGAGCGCCCCACGGTGGGGTTATGGTATGGGCAGGCATTAGCTGCAGACAACGAACACAATTGCATTTTATCAACATCACCTCTTGTTTTAGGATGATAATGCACAGCCCCATGTCACAAGGATCTGTACACAATTCCTGGAAGCTGAAAATGTCCAAGTTCTTCCATAGCCTGCAAACTCACCAGACATGTCACCCATTGAGCACGTTTGGGATGCTCTGTATTGACGTTAACAACAGCGTGTTCCAGTTCCCACCAATATCCAGCAAGAGGAGTGGGACAACATTCCACAGGCCACAATCAACAGCCTGATCAACTCTATGTGAAGGAGATGTCGTGCTGCATGAGGCCAATGGTGTTCACACCAGATACTGACTGGTTTTCTAATCCATTCCCCTACTTTAAAACAAAGGTACCTGTGACCAACAGATGCATATCTGTATTCCCAGTCACTACGGCCTAATGAATATATTTCAATTGACTGATTTCCTTCTATGAAGTGTAACTCAGTAAAATCTTTAAAATTGTTGCATGTTGCATTTATATTTTTGTTCAGTGTACAAACTGTAACGGTTTTCACTTGAGGTTAGTATTTATAGGGGTGCCAGGTAGGTTGTGCCTACCAGAGAAAACATTGGTTTCTCATTTTGGTTTGGGAGGGAAATGAGTCCCATCTGGTCCGTCAAGTCTACACCAATACAAAAGGACTTATGTAAAAGTCAGGATGGAAATAAACTTTTCATAAAACCTTAAAACATTGGAAAGAACTTCAAACTATAACTATGTTCTTTTGCGTGGGTTGTATTACCAACATAAATGATCACACACATATAATAATATAACACAATGAGTTCTGGTTCCTCCAGAAATGTCCTGTACCTCGGGCCTAAAAAGAGTAGAGCACGGTAAAGGAGTTCAGGGAACTCAAGTGACCTTTGTCATGCAATATTTGTCTGTTCATTCAAGTGTAGCATAAACCCAGTATTAATCATACAATCAATATAACAATTATTTTACCACACAACTTTAAAGCGTATCAACTCTTACTAAGTCCTCAACTACAACTAACTACATAAATCATCACGGTATACATCACATCAAAACAAATGATATACCATATACAAAAAGGTTGCAATCAGTCGGTCAGCGGAGAAAGGCCACGAAGAACAGAGAGGTGTAGTCCACGGACGCAAAGAGTGGATCCGATCCTGGGTAAACTCTCTTAGGCTACAAAACACACGTTTAAAGGTAACAAAACAAATGGAATAGAGAAGCTTCGGAACTGAGGGTTGAACACATCCTCATTCACGTCTCCATCACAACCCCACTTTTGCGCAGCTGATGCTGGCTATTTAATTGAAAGGGAAATCGCCCTATTGGAAGGAGAAACACTGAGACAGTTCAGAAAAATTCAGTGCCATCACAATACATACAGTACATAAGTACGTGCGTGCGTACACACGCACGCACGCACACACACACACACGCACACAGTGGCTTAACTCACAGAGGTGTTTTTCCGTTAACTTCACCCATGGGTATTCCATTGCTCTGACTCGACACTAGGTCTGGGTCCAAGACATAATTGTGACATGCTTCAACAAGGAGAAAGTGAATGGGACATCTGTCCTAGGGTGCCATGCTTTTGCACAAAGACTCAGCTTTTAGTCTGACTCCTCACCTTTTCTCCTCTCTCTCTCTCTTTGCGCCTCCATACACCTTCTGCCAAGGCTGCTCTCTTGTCTCCAGACTGGCAGGAGGAAGGCTCAGTCCCTCCAATGGAGCTGTCAATCAAAGCACCAGGGGACCTGGACACACACACGCACATGCACACACACTCACAGGGAGCCTCTCCACGGCCCTGCAATTTAGCCCCACTGTCATTTTCTGGCTAACATGGGTGTTATTTCTCTCAGTGGGCTTTATTAGGTCATTTCGGCAAAGGGTTAATGCTGGTGTGTGTGTGTGTGTGTGTGTGTGTGTGTGTGTGTGTGTGTGTGTGTGTGTGTGTGTGTGTGTGTGTGTGTGTGTGTGTGTGTGTGTGTGTGTGTGTGTGTGTGTGTGTGTGTGTGTGTGTGTGTAAGAGTATGTGTGTGGCCTTCTATAGGATTGTACATTCGCTTGCTTGCCTTTTCAGCTGTGAGTGATTCCTTGTAAGGAGAAAATGATGGAGGACTATTTTTCACCTTGTCAGGTATTGAGTGAGAAATGCTCTGGATTTGACTACCAGGCGGTAGGAGGAGTCAGTGACATTTGCAAGACAAAGAGAGAGAGAGAGAGAGAGTTGCAATTGTGCTGTTACAGAGAAGTCTACGGTAGTGTCACACGTTCCAGCAGCGCATCATGGCTTGTCTCCCCTAAAGGACCAGTAGGATCTTGTGAGCGTCTGCTGGCCAAGAGAACTATGTGTAGCATGTTTTGGATGTTTTGGAATATTGTTTATTATGTACAGGCTTCCTCCTTTTCACTCTGTCAATTAGGTTAGTATTGTGGAGTAACTACAATGTTGTTGATCCATCCTCAGTTTTCTCCTGTCATAGCTAATAAACTCGGTAACAGTAAGTCACCATTGGTCTCATGGTGAAATCCCTGAGTGGTTTCCTTCCTCTAAGGCAACTGAGTTAGGAAGGACGCCTGTATCTTCATAGTGACAAGGTGTATTGATACGCCATCCATAGTGTAATTAATAACTAATTAATAACACCATGCTTAAAGAGATAGTCAATGTCTGCTTTTTCTTTTTTTACCCATCTACAGACTTGTCCTTCTTCGCGAGACATTGGAAAACCTCTCTGGCCTTTGTGGTTGAATTGTGGTTGAAATTCACTGCTCGACTGAGGGCCCTAACAGTATGTGTGGGTTACAAAGACCAGGTAGTCAAAAATCATGTTCAACACTATAATTGCTCACAAAGTGAGTCCATGTAACCTATTTTGTGTCTTTTTTTGCAAAATGTTACTCCTGGACTTATTCAGGCTTCCCATAACAAAAGGGTTGAATACTTATTGACTCAAGACTTTTCGCCTTTAAATGTTTTATTAATTTGTAAAAATGTGTTTGTAATTCCACTTTGATATTATGGGGTTTTGTGTTTAGGTCAGCAACAAAAAATCTCAAATTAATCAATTTTTAGGTTCAGGCTGTAACACCCAAAAATGTGAACAAAACAAAAAGGGTATGAATACTTTCTTTACGGCACTGTATATGTACACTCACCAGTATATTAGTTACACCCATCTATTACCAGGTCAGACCCCCTTTTTCCTACATAACAGCCTGAATTATTTGGGGCATTCTACAAGGTGTCTGAAACATTCCACATGGATGTTTGTCCATGCAGACACAATGGCATCATGCAGTTGCTGCAGATTGGAAGGTGGTACATTCATGCTGCGAACAGCCCGTTCCATCTCATCCCATCAGATGCTCTATTGGATTGAGGTCTGGGGACTGTGCAGGTCACTCAAGTAAACTGAACTCCCTGTCATGTTCCAGGCGTTGTTTTTAAACTCCTCAATTATCCAGTGTTGGTGATCACAGTGCCCACTGGAGCCGCTTCTTCATGTTTTTAGCTGTTGGGAGTGGAGCCCGGTGTGGTCGTCTGCTGCAATAGCCAATCCTGGACAAGGACCGACGAGTTGTGCGTTCCGAGATGTCATTCCGTTATTTGTCTTTTGGGGTGGTAAAGGTTAGTATGCAAGATCTATTGAAGGAAGGTATTTGTGGATATAGTACATTGTTTGAGTGTGTATTGATGAGGGCAAAGTAGTAAGATGTTGGCTGATTGCTGACTACTCTGTGTCCTACAGACTGATCACTGACTACTGTGTGTCCTACAGACTAATCACTGACTACTCTGGGTTCTACAGACTAATCACTGACTACTGTGTGTCCTACAGACTAATGACTGACTACTGTGTGTCCTACAGACTAATGACTGACTACTGTGTGTCCTACAGACTAATGACTGACTACTGTGTGTCCTACAGACTAATCACTGACTACTGTGTGTCCTAAAGACTAATCACTGACTACTGTGTGTCCTACAGACACAGGTACTGGGCCGTACGCACTACCCTCTGTAGTGCCTTGAGGTCGGAGGCCGAGCAGTTATCATACCAGGCAGTGATGCAACCCGTCAGGATGCTCTCGATGGTTCAGCTGTAAAACTTTTTGATGATCTGAGGACCCATGCCAAATCTTTTCAGTCTCCTGAGGGGGAATAGGTTCTGTCGTGCCCTCTTCACGACTATCTTGGTGGGCTTGGACAGTGTTAGTTTGTTGGTGATGTGGAGGCCAAGGAACTTGAATCTCTCAACCTGCTCCACTACAGCCCATCGATGAGAATGGGGGCGTGCTTGGTCCTCCTTTTCCTGTAGTCCACAATCATCTCCTTTGTCTTGATCACGTTGAGGGAGAGGTTGTTGTCCTTGCACCACACGGTCAGGTCTCTGACCTCCTCCCTGTAGGCTGTCTCATCGTTGTCGGTGATCAGGCCTACCACTGTTGTATCATCAGCAAACTTAATGATAGTGCTGGAGTCGTGCCTGGCCATGCAGTCATGAGTGAACAGGGAGTACAGGAGTGGACTGTGCACGCACCCCTGAGGGCCCCCCGTGTTGAGGACCAGTGTGGCGGATGTGTTGTTACCTACCTTCACAACCTGGGGGCGGCCCGTCAGGAAGACCGGGATCCAATTGCAGAGGGAGGTGTTTAGTCCCAGTATCCTTAGCTTAGTGATGAGCTTTGAGGGACCTATGGTGTTGAACGCTGAGCTGTAGTCAGCGAATAGTATTCTCACATAGGTGTTCCTTTTGTCCACGTGGGAAATGGCAGTGTGGAGTGCAATGTAGATTGCATAATCTGTGGATCTGTTGGTGCGGTATGCAAATCGGAGTGGGTCTAGGGTTTCTGGGATAATGGTGTTGATGTGAGCCATGACCAGCCTTTCAAAGCACTTCATGGCCACAGACGTGAGTGCTATGGGTCGGTAGTCATTTAGGTATGTTACCTTAGTGTTCTTGGGCACGGGGACTATGCTGATCTGCTTGAAACGTGTTGGTATTAGAGATTAGAGACAGGTTTCCATCCAACCTTTTAATACGAGTGAAGTACGAGGTGGGATCTGTTTCTGTCTGTAAAATGAATTATGCGAGAACTGTTGGTGGAAACGCTTTTATGCCCAAATATTGATATAATAACCATCTTATCGAAGTAAACTTCGAGTCAAACAAGGAAAGCAAGCCGTTCATTAGGCTACAGATGAAATAAATGATGTTGAACTTCACACGGTGGTGAAAGTGCAAGCTTGATGCTCCTTTACAATAAATATCAAGGGTCTTACTCTGGGGACACGAATATCGATGCTTGGCTGGAAACCTAGTTGTTGTAGCTAATTATTTAGCGCACGGTAACATAGCTCCCATGAACCTATAAACTAGTACCACCCAGTGTTGATAGGTCTGCATTCGAGGGTGGGAACAAGGAAGTATACAGGTAGCAGGCTCAATCAACCAATGACGTCATTGGTTGAACTCTCCCGGCGCGAACATTCTAACATACAGTCGTGGCCAAAAGTTTTGAGAATGACATAAATATAAATTTTCACGAACTGAATCCCCCAAAAACATTTCCACTGGTTTTCATCCCTGGCACAAAAGGACTAGCTGACATCATGTCAGTGATTCTCTCGTTAACACAGGTGTGAGTGTTGACGAGGACAAGGCTGGAGATCACTCTGTCATGCTGATTTAGTTCGAATAACAGACTGGAAGCTTCAAAAGGAGGGTGGTGCTTGGAATCATTGTTCTTCCTCTGTCTACCATGCTTACCTGCAAGGAAACACGTGACGTCATCATTGCTTTGCACAAAAAGGGCAAGGCTAGGATATTGCTGCCAGTAAGATTACACCTAAATCAACCATGAATCGGATCATCAAGAACATCAAGGAGAGTGGTTCAATTGTTGTAAAGAAGGCTTCAGGGCGCCCAAGAAAGTCCAGCAAGCGCCAGGACCGTCTCCTAAAGTTGATTCAGCTGCGGGATTGGGACACCACCAGTACAGAGCTTGCTCAGGAATGGCAGCAGGCAGGTGTGAGTGCATCTGCACGCACAGTGAGGCGAAGACTTTTGAAGGATGGCCTGGTGTCAAGAAGGGCAGAAAGCCACTTATCTCCAGGAAAAACATCAGGGACAGACTGATACTCTGCAAAAGGTATAGGGATTGGACTGCTGAGGACTGGGGTAAAGTCCTTTTCTCTGATGAATCCCCTGTTCGATTGTTTGGGGCATCTGGAAAAAAGCTTGTCTGGAGAAGACAAGGTGAGCGCTACCATCAGTCCTGTGTCATGCCAACAGCAAAGCATCCTGAGACCATTCGTGTGTGGGGTTGCTACTCAGCCAAGGGAGTGGGCTCACTCACAATTTTGCCTAAGAACACAGCCATGAATAAAGAATGGTACCAACACATCCTCCGAGAGCAACTTCTCCCAACCATCCAGGAACAGTTTGGTAACGAACAATGCCTTTTCAAACATGATGGAGCACCTTGCCATAAGGCAAAAATCAACTAAGTGGCTCGGGGAACAAAACATCAATATTTTGGGTCCATAGTCAGGAAACTCCCCAGACCTTCATCCCATTGAGAACTTGTGGTCAATCCTCAAGAGGCAGGTGGACAAACAAAACCCCACAAATTCTGACAAACTCCAAGCATTGATTATGCAAGAATGGGCTGCCATCAGTCAGGATGTGGCCCAGAAGTTCATTGACAGCATGCCGAGGAGGATTGCAGAGGTCTTGAGAAAGAAGGGCCAACACTGCAAATATTGACTCTTTGCATCAACTTCATGTAATTGTCAATAAAAGCCTTGACACTTATGAAATGCTTATAATTATACTTCAGTATTCCATAGTAACATCTGACAAAAATATCTAAAGACACTGAAGCAGCAAACTTTGTGGAAATTAATATTTGTCATTCTCAAAACTTTTGGCCATAACTGTACAGCTATAGTGTATAATTATGTCTTAATAACCCTCTCATCACTCATTATTATGTAGAGAGACTGTAAAAGCAACCCAAATAGTGACTAGCAGTGAAGTTTCCCTTCAACATACAGTCAGATCATTTTTATCTTACAAATAGCAATGAAACTCATGAAACGCAGCTTACCTTTTATTCCCCTACCTCTCTAGCCTCTCCACATATGTGTGGCATGCTCAATTTCCAGCTTCAGTGAGAATGAAGAAAGATAGAGGGAGAAAATTGGACGTTTGGTTTACAGTACAGACAGGCCCGGGCTTTCTGCTTGATGACCTGTGAATTCTCCCCACCGCTCCACTCCATTCTGTAGCCCTGCAGTGTGTGTGTCGCCACACTTTGCATGG